>NW_023416892.1:166087-170030 GCF_002922805.2 Oryzias melastigma | reverse complement strand
CGTGGTTACATTAAAAAGATATTCCTATTAAAATGCATAATATAAATACTGAAATAATAAAAGATAAAACAATAAAAAACAATTCTACATACATCATACATATTATTTAACAGAAACCTTTAAGTTGAATTTAAAGAGACTATTGCTCTTAAAAAAAAAACTGTTATTGAACCAACTGGTTCTGCGCTTCATTGTCCAGTATCTTTTCCCAGAAGGCAGCAGTTCAAACAGTTCATGTGTGATGTATCCCTGATGATATTTTCAGCTTTCTTGTTGCAGCATTCTGTGTATAAATCATCCAGGGAGGGGAGAGGGCATTCAAAAATTCAGCTGTTCTGAAACCAAAAACTCTAAGTTTGCGAATTTTGAGTCAGTGAACTCTGAGTTCAGTTTTGAACTCTGAATTTGTTTAACCTGCTTCTTGAAATGGGCTGCTGGTGGATGTAAGTCTAAATTTATTATTTTGTCAAATCTTTTGTTTCTATTTGAAAACTCTGAAACTTCACAGGAGTTTCAGTAGTTCTTCATTTTGACAGCTGTTTTATTTCTTCAGATATTTCTGTTTCTGAAATATCGATTTTATTTTCGTTTAAGCACAAATGTTATAATGATAAAGGAGAGGATGGGTTTCTTGTTTAGAGGAAGGAACAGATTTAATTTGATTGTTGTGTGGACCTGACCAACTTGCTGCTTCTCTTCCTTAAATCAGAATAATCTGTTGGATCTTCTTCAGGATTCTGGAAAGTCCCAGCCGTCTGGATGAAGAGCACCGCCTCATCGCGCGATACGCCGCTCGGCTGGCAGCTGAAGCAGGGAACTCTGCAGTCAGTTTTTCACTAAGGATTCACTTATTTTGCTTTAGGGTTTAAACGAAGGTTTTCAGAAATCCTCAATACTTGAGCTCATCTCACACTTGATGTTATTCTGGTTCCACCTTCACCTCTGTTTTCATTTTTGTCTGAACCGTCGATTTGACTTCACAAAATCTCAGAGTTTCTGTTTTTCTACCTTCCCATAATCCCATTAATCCACACACTCATTGGGTATCCTCATGTCAGAAATGACCAAGCAAAACGTTCTTTTACAGCCTCATTTCTGTGTTCAGGAGCTTGCTGTTGGTCTGTCTTTGCAGCAGCAGTGTCCACCAGCAGACCTGAGCTTTAACTTTGATGCTAACAAACAGCAGAGACAGCTGATCGCCGAGCTGGAGAACAAAAACAGGTAAAATCTTCTTTCAAGAATAATAAGAGACTGTTGGGTCTGATCCATGCAAGGCTGAGCTGGGGACGGGGGGGCTCCAGACAGACCAAACGGCAGTACGTAGAACTTGTCCTCTTTGGAGTCTCTGGAACTCCATGGTTCTACTAGGAGACTTCATTCCCAGGTGAGGACTCGTGGTGATACCTGGAAGGTGTGATAGCGAGGACTGGCCTGAAAAGTGATTTGTTATCAGACTTCTGTTCCTGCTCATATCAAAGTATGGAGGAGGACATTGTAGCAGCAGGACACTTGGCGACCACATGCTGAACAGAAACAGGAATTACAGGCAAAATCTCTGCAAACAATCGCGATGGAATCAGATCTTCTCGTTCAGAGAGATGACGAGGACAGAAGAATTTTGTGGCGTCTCATTTCAGTTCATTCTGCTGAACTGCAGCCCTGTGACTGCAGAGGATTGGATCGGGTCTTCACAGGTTAAATCCACAATTGAAGGTCAGGATCCTGAAGAACCACCAGCTTCACCAGTGATCGTCCTGATAGAATTTATTAGTGAGGCAGAGCGGGATGACTTCACTTCAACACATCTTTCTTACTGATTTGTTTAAGTTTTTCACAATTGAGTTTTTATTA
This sequence comes from Oryzias melastigma, assembly GCF_002922805.2. Lineage (NCBI taxonomy): Eukaryota > Metazoa > Chordata > Actinopteri > Beloniformes > Adrianichthyidae > Oryzias > Oryzias melastigma. The sequence goes on along the minus strand of NW_023416892.1, from coordinate 168,179 downwards.
AATATAAACCATAACAGACTCTCAAATTCATAAACATAAAATAACTGAATAGAAGACTTTAAAGAAAGTTTTGTCCCATAAAACATCTGCAGATATTATCTGACTACAGAGGAAAACCATGAAAAACCAACATGAGGAGTTTCTGCTTTAATTTTTATAATCATAAAATATAAATGTATAACATGAATGCATGTTTGTAAACAGCTAAAGAAACTAACAGAAATAAATGTTTCTTTGAGTCCATGAAGTTGGAGCCAAAGTTCAGACCAACATTTCCTGGATATTCTGTTGTTCAGGGAGATCCTGCAGGAGATCCAGCGTCTGCGTCTGGAGCACGAGCAAGCGTCACAGCCCACGCCGGAGAAGGCGCAGCAGAACCCCACCCTTCTGACTGAGCTCAGACTGCTGAGGTGTGGATGCACGACCCTCAGAGCACAACCAGCTCTGTTCAGTCTCATCAGGGCACCTGTTCTCACCTGACAGGCACAGGAAAGACGAGCTGGAGCGCCGCATGTCGGCGCTGCAGGAGAGCCGGCGGGAGCTGATGGTGCAGCTGGAGGGTCTCATGAGGTTGTTGAAGGTAAATCAAGCAGAGCTCCCCATAGAACAGGAACTGTGGTCTGACAGGTGTGTTTACCTGTACTGCAGATGTGATTGTCCCCTTCTTTTCTTGCTTCTTCACGCTTCCGTGTGCTGACCAGGACGAGGAGCAGAAACAGGCTGTAAGTTCTTCTGTTTGTCGTTGTCACCTGCTTTACGTTTGAATTTCCCACAGCTGTCTTTGGATCACCAGCAGGGTTTTGGATTGTCTGGTTTTCAGCTTTGTTGGTTCCGCTTAGTTTCATCGTTTTCTAACCTCAACAGCTCCACCTTGAAGGACCACCACCTTCCATCTGTTCACACCTACCAAACCTTACATTTCATTGAATCGGACAGAATCAGCGATCCGATGCTCAAAGTATGGAGAGAAGACAGCTCCATCTAATTTGTGTGTGTAAAACTTGATTTGTAAGTCATACTATACATAAATACAAAAAAATACAATGGGGACACTGTTTATTTAGAAGTTGAATTCCAACCAGAACCAGAAATCAAACTGATAGAGACCCATTAAATCTCTCCTTCCAATGACTTTGAAAACTCTCATAAAAATTCTTCTAAAACTTGTTTTTATTTCCTGGTTTCAGTCTCAGTCTGGAGGCTCCCCCCATTCCTCCCCCAGCCATGTTGCCGGATGTTCGATGCCCATGCCCATACGCTCCACCTCAGCTGGGTCCACCCCAACCCACACACCCCAGGACTGCTTCTCTGGGGTGGGGGGGAATGTGCTGGAGGCCTTCGCTCAGGGTGGGTGTGTCTGTTTTTCCTCGTTTAAACCTCTTTAACATGGTATCTGTGATCTTTGACCCTCAGATGTACCGAGGAACCTCCGGAACGACCTTTTAGTTGCTGCTGATTCCATCACCAACACCATGTCATCGTTGGTGAAGGAGTTGCACTCGGGTGAGGCCTTGTCCCGCCAGGTGCCACGTCCTCAGATGTCTGCATGAGTTCATGGTGTGTTCTGTCTGCAGTGGATGATGGAGCTGAGGAAGAGGAGATGCTGAGGAACGGAGCAGACAGAGGTTGGTCAAAGACAGAGATAGAGATAGCTTTGCTTGTCAAGTGGCACCTGGTCAGAGCAGAACTCATACTTTAAAGCTACCCATGGTAAAAACTTACTACTAAAACAATAATGCATAGAAATACACTGCTCACAAAAATTAAAGGAACACTTTGGCCTTTGACACCTCTACTTTCACCTTACGCTGCATCTCCCTGTACTCCTGTCTACTCTCCTCAGTCCTCTCAGTGTCCCACTTCTTCTTAGATAGTCTCTTACTCCGTATACACTCCTGCACCACCTGACACAACCCTCTGTATTTATCCGGGCTTGGGATCGGCACAATGAGACCCTGGCTTGGGCCCCCTCGTGGCTACATCTTATAAAGTAACACATTTATATATCAGTGGCGGGCCGTCAAGGCCTGCAAGGCCTTCTCTGCTGGCCTAAAAATATCTGAATCACAGACTGATATTAATTATTATTTAT
>NW_023416892.1:158637-163470 GCF_002922805.2 Oryzias melastigma | reverse complement strand
CCACAAGACACCATCCGTCGTCTCATTAGGAGCATGCCGCCATGTTGTCAAGCATGCATACAAGCTGGTGGGGGCCACACAAGATACTTAGGGCTGTAACGAGTATCTGGGTGCTCGGGTAGTCGCGATTTGCTCCCGAAAATTCGAGTACGGATATTTGCAACGTCCAAGATCGCTGATTCGCGATCTTTATGAATGTAGTAAATTGTGGTAAAATATGATCATAATATCATCTGGGGACGATGTATTTTTGCTCTGAAATGCAGATTAATGTAGGATTTTAGATGGATGGATGGATGGATGGATGGATGGATAGATGGATAGATAGATAGCTTTATTAATCCCCTAGGGGGCAATTCAGTTAAAACAGCTCTCCAGCAAGGACAGATAAAACATGACAGTAAAAGGCAAGACAAAACACATAACAGCACAAAACATTGCATGAAACAAGGAATAAAATAGTTTGTAAATGAATTAATTAAAGATAACTGTGGAACAGGTTCTACCCTAGGGCCGGGTGTAGCCAATCTGATTTAAAAGTTTTATAGCACTAGGGATAAAAGATGCTGTGTACCTGTTTGTTTTCCTGGATGGGACAATAAAACGACGGCCAGATGGTAACATTGAGAAACTGGAGGACAGGATGTGTTCATTTTAAGTTTACGAACTAAAACAAAGAGCCGCGGTTCTGCCACCGGAAGTAAACACATCTTCCTAACGGCGAAGCATTTGGTTTTCAAAGTAAAACTAGCGAGAGCTTTTTTCCGTTCAAAAACTGAGACTGCAGTTCTGCTCACAGACATAACTTCTGAAAAAATAAATTAGCTTTAACATCGGAGCTTTAGCTTCAGTGTTTACATTCTTTTGGTTATGGTAACTCTTCAACATTTGATGCAATTAACGAAACTTCATCTTATTCTGAAGAAACAGCCTCACGCTGCTGAAAGGTGGATATAATCAACGTGAATCAGCTGATTCTGCTGCGGGGAAAAAAATGACTTTTTTCATACGAGCTCTGCACCGATATGTGATGCTTAGAACCTAAAATATTGAAGAACTTTGAGGATAGAAAACTGTGGAGAACATTTTCAGGTTTTGCTGTTAAATGATCCAAAACAGCAGTGATTTTTATCCTTTTTATATTGTTTATGTTGCTGCTGAACCAGAAGATTAAAAAAAAAGTTAAAAATGACAAAATTTATTTCTATCTGAATCTGTGTTTTTTTAAATCAGTTTTGTTGATTCTGATCTCCTGTTCTAAATAAAAATATAAATGATGATTATTACAATAAGTTAAATAAAGCATCAGTTCAGAGAGAAAGTTCATCCATTACTGCTTGTTTTGTCCAGATGAGGAAGGAAAAATGTGTTTAAAAGAAGCCTGCGCAGTGATATCGAACGTTTGGTCTGTGTGACCAGAACTTCTTCTTTAGGTGTGGTTTTTCACCGTGGTATATCACTTTTTAATCCACGCCCAGCAGCCAATCAGAATCCAGTATTCACCCGCATCATGGTATAAAAACTTTTATTTTCATTAAAAGACTTGGCATCCTTTTGTTCCTAAGACACTGCCCTGTTTTTTGTATAGATATCCAACTTCATATTGAGATCTCATGCATCTAATGTGTTTCTTTAAAGTGCTCCTTTCATTTTTGTGAGCAGTGCACATAAAAAGTGCAGGTAACTAAAACTCGGAAATTAAATTTGCTAAATAAAAACCCAGGATACTCAATAGGTGTTAACATTGTTAAAACCTGAGAAAAATATTAATAAATATGATAAAATATGGTATCCTGTCACAGGAAGAGCTCCAGCTTTCATGTGTCCACGTTTACCAGGTTTATTGCAGTTTGGTAGAAACTGTTCTGGAGTCTTTGTGTCCTTTCTCTGTTTGACCTCTGTCTGAAGGCCGCAGGTCAATCGGGGAGTGTCTGGGTGTGATGTGATCATCTGTGTTCTGTTGAGGCAGCGGGAGCTGTGGAGGGTTTCCAGGGGGGGTAGGGGGCAGCCAACAATCTTTTGGGTGGTGTTGATGACCCGCTGGAGAGCTTTCCTCTGCACCTCAGCTGCTGAACCAAGTATGCAGGATTAGTGTCAGTGACACGGTAGGAGGTTACCAGCAGTCTTTGGTTGATGTTTTTCCTGAGTGACTTCAGTAAGTCCAGTCCAGTCCAGGATTTTTTCCAGTAGTTCCATGGTCTTCGTACACCAGATTGAGCTCTCCTTCATGTGGACTCCAGGAAGCGTAAATCTGTCACCCTCTCCATGCAGTCCCCAAGCATGAACCGTGGCAGAACGTCATCTTCTTCAGTCAATTATCAGTTCTGTGGTCTTTCAGGTGTTGAGGTTGTTGGTTGAACACCATGTTGACAGCCGCTCCACTTCATCTCTGTAGGTGGATTCCTCCCCATCAGAGATGAGTCCCACCACTCAAGTGTCATCAGCAAACTTTAGGATTGTGTTGCTGTGGTGGGCAGGTATGGAGTCATACATGTACAGGGAGTAGAGCAGAGAGATCAGTACACACCTGGGGGAAGCTGGTACTGAGGTTAACCCAAATTCAACCTCGGATGTTGAGAGAGAAGCCAAAAACACATTTGGGTCCCACTTTTGGCTTTTGGTATGAACCCAGGAGGGACACTCTACTAGTGGTAGGTTAACCAGTGTGCAGCATCTGTGCAGTAAGAAATAAACAAAACAGCAAAAACATTCAGGTGGGGGACAGTTCTGAAGTCCTCTGTGCTCTTCCTCATCATTCAACCACTCCATCCTCCTCAGCACAATCAGCTTTTGGTCGTAACTAGTGACTTGCTGAGGGGGGCCGGGAGGAGTTTGCCCATGTGGAGCCTGTTCTCCACATTTACTGTCTGCAGTCGTCCAGAGCGGTGGCCTTAAAGTGTCTGTGGCCTGTTGTGGTCTCCAATCCCCAAATCCTGTGGGAAAAGTAAGGAATACTGTAAGGCAGGAGTTCTACTGAGCCTGGCTAGCAACCCTGTTGACACCTTTTGATGAGGAAGACAAGACTGGGACTCTGGGGTGGGGCTGTCCATCGTTCCATTGTTGAGAGGTACTCCAAGAGCTCCTCGCTCGGTGGTTAGAGACCAGGAATGGAGGAAGTTTACCGCGAGTATATCAGGTCTCTCTTAGCCGTCGGGGATGGTACCACTGACCTGGAAGAATGGTCGGGTGGATCCTCTTTTAAAGAAGTGGGACTGGGGGGTTTAAGATGAGGACTCCTCAACCTCCTGAGAAAGTCTATTTCAGGACACTAGAGCGCGAGCGAGCTGCCGAACTCGGGAAAACTGTTTTTCCTTGAGACTTGTGTCTCTGAGTGACTTCAAGGCGATGTGAGCCAGCGGAGGCGGTTTTTGACTGTGGAAATGCCACTCTGCGCTCCTCTGAAACTGTGCAAACAATCATGTGGACTCATGACGTCAATCATGTCCAGACTAAATAAAGGCTGATGTTATTGCCACATATTTATGTGCACCTAAGATGCAGATTGGTTCATTGATGCACGGATCTGAAGTGCATCCAAGGGTGAATGTCTAACTCTAACCCTTCATAAGATACTGAAGCCATTTAAAAATATTAATGATAAAAATAAAGCAAGCTCAGAAGATCATCTCGTTTAAAGCTACAGCTTTGTTTACAAAGAAACTTTCTACTTCCTCTTCCACTGCAGTTTCCTTTATTTTAGATACTTCGGGACATGTCAAAATGATTTATTCCAATCAAGCGTGTGGCATATCTAAACGTTTATAGATAAAGAATTCGATATCAGGAGCTGTCAGGAGCAGAAAGGACACGCTCAGGTAGAACATGAAGGTTTCTTTACAGACTCAGGTGTTCTGGGACCTGCTGGGAACGAGGTCTTACCTGTGTAACTCAGGATTCAGGTGAATCCATGAAACATGAGGTAGATGTCAGAGGAGGACTTATGCATGATCATTAAAGACATAAGAAATTATAACACCACATTTGTAACAGTGTTTTTACAGGACTACCAAAAAAATCCATCAGGAAACTGCAGCTTATTCAGAACTCTGCTGCTCGGGTTCTCACAAGGACCAAGAAAGTAGACCACATCAGTCCAGTTCTGAGGTCTTTACACTGGTTACCTGTCTGTCAGAGGATAGACTTCAAAGTTCTGTTACTGGTTTAGAAAGCTTTGAATGGTTTAGCACCAAAATACATGACTGACCTCCTGACCCAGTATGTACCAGCCAGACCTCTCCGGTCATCTGGATCCGGTCTTTTATCAGTTCCTAGAGTCAGAACTAAACATGGAGAAGCTGCATTCAGCTTCTATGCTCCACAGATCTGGAATAGACTTCCAGAAAACCTTTGATCTGCTGAAACACTCAGTGTATTTAAATCCAGGTTAAAGACTCACCTGTTCTCAGTTTGATTAATATGTATTCAAAAGTTTACGTCTGTTTATCTATGCTTGTTTTAAATTAAAATCTTTTTACTTTCTTTTAGTTTTATTTTAATGATCACACCTTTACTATTTCTCTTGATTGTTTCTTTTAATGTTTTATGTAAAGCACTTTGAATCATCTCTGTACATGAAATGTGCTACAAATAAACTTGCCTTACCACAGCCCCCTCCTCCTCGGTTCCTTCTGTCTGTATCGGCAAGCCGCCGCACTGCAGCGGATCCGCCTCAGGAGAAGACTGAAAAGTTCTGTTTCTGTGTCGCAGTGAGAGCCCCAAAGCCCTGAGGGATCCAGAAGAAGCACGGCCATCATCTGGAAGGAACCGGCCCAAATGGACTGCCTGACATTCGCACGTAGAGTCATGCATGCATGCAACATAGCAGGACTTCTC
>NW_023416892.1:156618-158508 GCF_002922805.2 Oryzias melastigma | reverse complement strand
TCTCCGTCTGAAGACGTTTGCAGATGATATGATGCTTGTTTGTAATAGTCCTAGCATTTTAAATTGACCAATCACAAACTAAGCTGCAAGACTGACATTGAAACTGGCCAATCAAGTGAAGCCTCCTGAAAGTCAACTGAATCCACTGAAAACGACAGGCAGGGTGGGGCGGGGTTCAGGCTTTTCTCCTGCTTCTATGGTGGACACAGCGTCCTCAGAAACCCGATAGATGGAGGACAGTTCTGTCTTACAGAACTTTTATCTCCAACCAGAAATGCTGCAATCCTGTTTGTTTTCCAAGAACTGAGAGCACTCGGAAGATTTGATCCTTAGAGAGGTGTTCAGCTTCTCGTTATTGATTGCTGTGAAGTGTGATGCTGATCAACAGAAGCTGCTTTGTTGTTCAAATGTGTGGCTTTACAGTCTTCTGTGCTCACGTCTTTGTCCTCATGCGGCCGTCTTTGTTCTGACTCTATCTGAGTGCACGTTTACCCAAATATAAACTAATGCAATCATTCACTGTAATAAAGCTGTTTCAATGCAAACACGAGGAAAAAATGATAAAGGCAGCATCTAGCTGCTGCTGATGCCTGTAACTATCAAAGTCTCCAGTTTAAAAGCCGGTCGATCGGCCTCCATCTTTGATCTGTGCTGTCCTCAACGGTCACGCCGCTGGCGTTCACGCCGCTGACGTTCACACCTTTCGACATTCTCGGCGATGACATTCATGCCAGTGACGTTCACACCTATGACATTCATGTCGACGACGTTAACCCTGGAGACATGCATGCCAGTGATGTTCATGCTGCTGACGTTCACACCTACAACATTCACGCCGATGACATTCATGGTTGTGACGTTCATGCTGATGCAATTCACTCCGATGACATTAGCGCTGGTGACATTCATGCCAGTGACATTCACGCTGCTGACGTTCACACCTACGACATTCACACTGATACAATTCACACCAATGACGTTCACACTGGTGACAGTCACGGGGATGACGTTCTTGATGGTGACATTTACGCCAGTGACTTTCGCACCGATGACACTCAAGCCGATTACGCTGATGCTGATGACATTCACACTGGTGACGTTCACGCCGGTAACTTTCACACCAATGACGCCCAGGCCGGTGATATTCACGCCAGAGACATTCACGCCAGTGACGTACATGCTGGTGATGTTCATGCTGATGACGTCCCACGCTGATATCTGCAGATGTTTACATAAGGAAACATCCAGCTTTTCTTGGTTCTGAGTTGATAGCTGAGGATTTTTGTGGAAAGGAAATGTTTGAATTTCATCTAAAAACACTCAAAACTTATTTTAATTCCCACAGAATCATGCAAAGCTGGAAGCCCCCCCACCCCCCCACACCCACCCACAAATTATATGAATCAATGTTTGTGCTCTGTAGACTCATGCTTCTTGTACACATTTGTTTTTTTATTTTATTTTAAAAGATTTTCTGCCACAAATTCACTGTTTTTGTAAATAAATTAAAAAAGGAAATATATTAAAGATAATTTAAAAAAAATGAATCTTTTTTTAGATTTGCCCCTCCCCTTGGTTTTATTTGCACCTTAGACATGTAGAACCCTTGGTGGGCGGGGGTGCTTGGACATCACTGCCAGCAAACAGTTGATGTCCTCTCAGTGCCCTTCCTGCCAATTTTAACTGCACCATAGACATGTAGGGCCGTTGGTGGGAGGGTGACGGGGCATCTCTGCGAGCAATCAGGAGATGCCCTGTTAAGGCCTTCTCAATTCAATTCAATTCAATTTTATTTATATAGCCCAAAATCACAAAGGAATTTTCCTCATTGGGCTTCAAAATATGAACAATAGTTAAAAACTAAACAGACTACATAAACTGGTTATCCCT
>NW_023416892.1:137389-155545 GCF_002922805.2 Oryzias melastigma | reverse complement strand
AATAGGATTCAAACCACTGGAGGGCAGATCCCCTGATCCCTATGTCATGCTCTAGTCTCTGGAGTAAGATGCTGTGGTTGATGGTATCGAAGGCTGCGCCGAGGTCTAACAGGACCAGAATAGAAATTAGTCCCTTTTCTGAAGCCAATAGCAAGTCATTAGTAACTCTGACCAGTGCAGTTACAGTGCTATTTTAACTGCACCCCTTTAGCACACACACCTCTAACACCACAAATATACACTCTAACAAACAAACACGCACGCATCACACAAGGAAGGTGGGACCTTCGACCTTCTGTCCCCTACCCCATCCCTGGCGGGGGAGCGGGGGAGCGGGGTCCCTCGACCTGGTGGTCTTGTCTCTTGGGTGCCGGTCTCCTGGGCCCGGCGGTCTCCTCTCCACGCCGGGAGTGGGATCCCCGAGATTTAAGATCTAGAGCAGGGGATCAATCTACATCGGAGCCTGGGGGTCTCCAGGTCTCAGTGGTGCGGGTTCCGGTCCTTGCTCTCGAGAACTAGTCCTCTCCAAAACTCAGTGGGTGTGCCTGGTCAGGCCTTGTTTACATCACTCCTCCGGGACCTCCGTTTGTCTTGGGAGCACCTTGGGTGCAGCCCTTTCCATTTTCCCCCCTGGGCCTCCCGCGGTGGGGGCGGGCGGTTGTCTGGAGCATGTGGGTGGGTTTCCCTTGGGGGGCCCTGATCCGTACCTGTGGTGGGGCGGGGAGATGCTCGGTGCTGCTGGGTGGTGGTGGGCTGCTCATCTGGGGTTGGGGGGCTCTCCGGGGTGGGGTCCCGTGTTTATATTAATAAAAAAGAAGGCAGATAAGATGGAAAATGCCGAAAACGCAAGATAAAAGCTCGACGGCAAGAGCTAATAGCTTAGCCGAGCAGCCTAAAGCTAGCGCCGAAGCTAGCATAACACCGAGCGATTTACTGAAAGCCATCGAATCGCTTAAAGGGGAGCTAAAAGAGGACAACGAGGGAATACGAAAAGACATCAATGCCTCCCGTAAAGAGATGAGAGATAAACTCGACAGCTAAATGAAGAAATGCATGGACTGACAGAGAGTGGGCGAGGCGGAGACGCGCGTGGGGCAAGTTGAGGATATGACGACGAGCTGACCCGCGCGCTCACCCAATGCATCAAACATCAAAAGACCATGCAAACCAAGCTGACTGATCTGGAATCCAGATCCAGGAGAAACAACATTAGACTGTTTAGAGCAGAGGAAGGTGCGGAGGGGAAGTCTGTGGTTCAGTTCATTACAGCTCTCCTGAGAAATGAGCTCTCCCTACCAGGAGACTTTGATTTTAAAATCCAATGCGCCCACCGAGCCCCGGCATTCAGGTTTAGCCCCAATACCCCCTCTAGACCGATCATCATTAACTTTCAGGATTTTAACACCAAGGAGCAAATACTGAAAGCAGCATGGAAAAAAGGCCAAATCCAGTTGAATGACAAAAACATTTACTTTGATCTTGACTATGCCACAGAAGTTGCCCTAAAGCGTAAGGAGTACCAAGTGATCAAGAAGGCTCTAAAAGAAAGAGGAGTACACCTTCAAACTCCCTACACCAGCATACGGATCCATTGGCAGGAGGGCGCTCGGACCTACAGCAGTGCACGGGCAGCTGGGCTCGAGCTACGCAAACGGGGATTTGAAGTGGAAATACCTGGAGCAACGGCGGAGGAGAATTCGACAGAGCTTCGCCTGCAGGAGTTTTTGGGATGGCAGCAAGAGACCCGACGCCAGCAGGAGAACAGATTCTCCACGTCACAGAGAGCTAAGGAAAAGCTGAGGGAGTTCGAAAGAAATGAAGGAAACTGACACCCCGTGGAATAAAAGGCTGATCTTTCTAATCCATTAGAATAATTGAGCGGCACCAGAAGCAGGAGTAAAGTTCACGCTGGACAACGAGGATGGGAGGGATTCAGCCCCTCTCCAGACCCTTCATAGGGCCCCCTCCTAACAGGAGGAACAACCCTAGACCTCACAGCGGGGTCAAGGAGGGAGAGACTCTCCTTCCAATGTATGGAGGTCACAGGTACTGGTTTGTACCACCAATGTTCAAGTGTTTTTCGTTTCTAAGTTTACAAGATTTATTTCTCGTTTTAGTTTTAAAGTGGGGTTCACTGATATTGCTTACTAAAGAAATGAGCGGGACAGGCAGCTATAGAATAGCTTCAATAAATATAAACGGCCTTGGCAATCCTGTAAAAAGAAGTAGAGTGTTAACCAAACTGAAAAAGGACAGAGCTCAGGTAATCTTTATGCAAGAAACACATCTGTCAAAAAATTAGCATGGAAAATTTGTGAAAGTTGGGTATGAAAATTGTTTTTTCAGCTCCTACAAAAATAGCAGAAGGAGAGGTGTACTCACGCTAATATCAAACACAGTAAACTTTGAAAAAATTGAAGAATACAGAGACAAAGAAGGAAGATATGTTATTGCTAAGGGAAAGATCAACAATACTCTTGTCGCACTTGTTAATGTATGCGCTCCCCCAGGAGAGAATCAAAAATTCTTTAAACTGCTATTTGACAAAATTACTACTCTGAGTGAAGGGATCTTGATATGTGGAGGTGACTGGAACACAATTTTAAACAGTGCTAAGGACATAACAAGTCCTAATAAGTACAAGAATGTTAAATCAAGGGATCTCAACATTTTCATGACAGAAACTGGTCTGTGCGATGTGTGGAGGGAATTACACCCGACGGAGAAATATTACACTTATTACTCAGCAGCTCCTAAAACTCATTCAAGAATAGATTTTTTTCTAATGAATAACATAGACAGATACAGAGTTCTAAACTGCAACATAGGAACAGCAGTCATATCAGACCATAACTTTGTATATTTAACTATACATTTGGATAACCAACTAAGAACAACATTATGGAAAATGAATGTTGGCATTCTTAATAACGACAAGGTGGTGAAAGAGATAAAAAGATAAATTAAAGAGTGTATTACGAACAATAAGGATGACCAAATAGAAGCAACAATAATATGGGATACTGTCAAAGCTGTGATGAGGGGAACCTTATATCTAGGATGTCATATTTGAATAAAAAAAGAAATATAATGCAAACTGAATTAGAACAAAAACTGAGGAGCCTCGAGAAGCAACAACATTCAGACAAAAGTGAAGAATTGACAAAAAATATCAAAGAGGTTAAAAAGCAAATTACAGACCTAACAGTAGAAGAAATTGAAAAGAAATTTAAGGTTCACAAAGCAAACCTTTTATGAACCTGGTTCCAGGGCAACTAAAATTCTAGCAAAGCGCTTAAGATCACAGAAGATGAGAGATTTAATTCACAAAATTAGAGACCCATTTACTAATGATATACATCATGAACCAGACAAAATTAAAAAAATATTCCTCGATTACTATAGAACCCTGTATAGCCAACCCGAACCAGTAAATGGAAAAGAAATCACAGACTTCCTAGCTAACTTAGATCTACCCACTATCAGAACCACTCAGAATACCAATTTAACCTCACCCATCACTAGAAAAGAACTGGATAAAGCTATTGGGAGACTGAAAAGTGATAAAAGCCCTGGGAGTAACAGTTACCCAAACGGATGGTACAAAATATTCAAAGAAGAACTTGCCCCTCTATTATTAGACTCATTCAATTGGACACTCAAAAAAGCCAAAACTCCTCCGTCATGGAAAGAAGCAGTTATTTCAGTCCTACCAAAAGAAGGGAAAAATAAGGAGCACTTCGAAGCCTATCGACCAATATCTATTTTAAATGTTAATTATAAACTATTTACATCAATAATCAGTCAGAGATTGGAACTTTTTCCTCCCTGAGCTGATTGATGAGGACCAAACTGGCTTCATAAAGGGACGGCAGACACAAGATAATATAAGATAAACATGTGATAAACGAGGTCAACAAACTCAACATCCCTACAGCTTTAATAAGTTTAGACGCAGAGAAGGCCTTCGACAGAGTCTGCTGGGACTTTCTCTTTGCTGTCCTGAGGAGAATGGGCTTTAACCAGATTCTCATAAAGTGTATACAGGCTCTGTACCATAAGCCAGTGAGCAGAATTAAAATAAACTGGAACTTAATAGAGAGCTTTGAACGGTTTAGAGGAACAAGACAAGGATGCTGCTTGAGCCCAGCCCTGTTTGCTTTATTTATTGAGCCTCTGGCTCAGCATATAAGACAGAGTAAAGATCTAGAAGGAGTAACTATAGCAAAGCAAGAACAAAAAATAGGACTCTTTGCAGACGACATTATTGTATATTTACAGAACCCAGATACTGCATTTCTAAAACTCATGGACATCCTAAAAGGCTACAGAGAACAATCAGGGTACAAACTAAATATTTCAAAGACTCAGATACTAAGCATAAATTATAAACCAGCTGAAACACTCAAACAAAAATATAAATTGCAATGGGAATCAAAAAATATAAAATACTTATGAGTCTACCTAACAACAAAACTTAACACATTAAAAGACATAAACTATAGTAAAATTAGCGATGCTATAAGAAGGGACTTAACAAAGTGGGACACTTTAACCGTGGATCTTAGCTCAAGAATAGAGGTCGTAAAAATGAATGTGGTGCCCAGACTGCTGTATTTATTTATTTCACTCCCAGTCAGTGTTCCAGACAAACAATTTATGAAATGGAACAAGCAACTAACTAGATTTATTTGGAACGGGAAAAAAAACAAGAGTAAATGAAAACACTTTAGTTAGAAAAAGCAAAAGGAGGATTAGCTTTGCCAAGTCTTACAGAATACTACTTGGCAGCACAACTAAGCAGCATAATATTTTGGTGCTCAAAAGAATATTACTCTAAATGGAAACAAATCAAGCTTAACTATGGTTCTTGTCCTCCACAAGCAAGACTGGGGGGAAAAATAAACATAGCAAATGCAGAACAAAACCCCATCGTTGAGTTTGTAATCAAAACCTGGTGGGAAGTAGTCAATAAATACAAAATAGGAAACAACAATAAACTGCTGATTTGGCCTTCACATTCTCCTGGATTCAAAGCTGGACAGTTTGACAAAACATTCAACAAATGGAAAATTAGAGGAATGACTGATATATGCACATTAACACATGGGACAGTCTTTAAAACTTTTGAAAAGCCCAAAGAAGAATTCGAGTTGGTCAAAGCTGACTTATTTAGGTATTTTCAACTGAGAAATTTTTACAATGAAGAAATAAAAAGCTTTGTTTCTCAGCAAGAGTGTGGATTGATAGAAATGGTTACAGGGGCTTTTAAAAAGCTACCCTGAAAGGTGGTTTCTAGACTGTACACGTGTCTGTTGAAATGTAATGGCTTTGACTCCTTGTATTTAAAAGAAAAGTGGGAGACAGAACTGCAGGTGGACTTGTCAGAGGACAACTGGTGCTCGATCTGCCTTTTACAACAATCCTTAACATGTTCAAGACAATGGAGAGAATTTGGGTGGAAAAATATAACAAGGTTTTTTATCAGTCCCCATATAAAGAGCAAACAGCTGAGGGTTCCCCAGCCGTGCTGGAGACTCTGTGGAGACATGAACCTCAACCATTCACACATCTTTTGGACATGTAACAAAATTGATCCCTTTTGGCAAATCATCACCAAAACTATGCAGGAAATTCTTGGGTATGAAATACCCAAGAATCCACGAACACTGTATTTGGGATTATTACCAACAGATGTGTTACGAACAGAGGACAGGTGTCTGTTTACGGTCATGATAATGACCATAACAAGGAACTGGCTGAAAAGTGAACTTTTGAAACTGGAACAATGGAAAGATATTATGGAGGAAATTTTTTCAATGGAAAAAATGACATTTCATCTTCGGTTAAAGGTGAATAAATTTAATCTCCAATGGAGGAAATGGAAGCATTATACAGCCCGCTCAAACTTTAAAGCTTTGAGTTAATTTGTAGTTGTACCCCACTGGTTCTACTTTGATCTCTTGTTTTTGTGTGATTACTGTTACTTTCATTTTAATTTGATTGTACTTTTCAAGAATGTTCTTTATGTTTGCAAAACGCCCAATAAAAAAAAAGAAAATACAAAAAAAAATCTGACCAAAATTAGAGACTCAGCCCTCATCTGTTTGACAGGACAAGTAAAAAGAAAAAAATCTAGTGCAGCTTTTATGGAGTTACACATCCACTTGTTAATTTGATGTTAGAAACTTTGATTTATGTATGGGAGGTGTGTTAATTTGCCAATTTAACTACCATGTTTTATATCCATTACTATGGAAAGCTCTTTCAGACACTCTGCAGCAAGAAAAGTTCTATACAAATAAAGTTGAATTTATTCCCAGATCACAGAAGCCTGACTTTCTTTTCATTGTTATCGTCACCAATCACTTATGATGAAAATTACGGATTTTGTCATTTTAACAAGTCACACGACTCGTCAAGACCTGAGATTTCAGACTTGAAATAGACATGACAGGGTGAACCACAGAGATGCTCAGACAAAAACTTTGAGGTAAACCTATCCATCCATCTGTCTGACAGTAAGGCCTTCAGCTGACCAGAGGAAACCTCCATCTTTCTTTTAGCTCACAGAAGAGTCAACCATTAATCTTCTTAAACCAAATCAAGAGTCAAACATTTCCAAAAACAAAAATTTATTTTTCCATAAAAAAGTAAAATATTTACAAAATAATTTTTATTACTTTTATACAAAAACAAACTTCCAAGGTTTCTGCAGAGCAGCCTGTTGGTGACATCATCACTCCGAGCCAGAGTCTTCGTGTTTCTTCTTTTTCTTTTTCTTCTTTGCACTTTCTACGACCTGAAGGAAAAGAGCCAGAACTTTAGGACCGGTCCAGCTCAGTCTGAGGTTAAAGGAAATGGATCCAAACCAGCAGCCCGAGCTGCAGACAGAACCAACGCAACCCAATTACAGACCTGCTCCTGCACGGCATCGGTCTCCTGTGGCTCCGCTTCCTCCATTTTTAACCGCTTCTCCTTTTTCTTCTTCTTCTTCTCTTTCTTGGTCTCCTCCGGAGAAACGCTCGTCTGCGCCGTCTCACCGTCACTGCCGGACCCGACCCGCTTTCTCTGGAAGATAAGCAACTGGTCAGAACCACATTCACATGGACCAGTCCTGATGCAGAACAGAACCAGGTTCTGAGCGTTCAGTCCATCTCGACAGACCTCCTGCATGATGTTCCATAAATCAAACCAGTTCGCTGCTTAAACAATAAGATCTCCTAAATCTCTGGGAACAAATTTTTTTTTTTTTTTTTTTTTTAAATGGGAACAAAAATTTAATGTGAAAACTGGATTCAGAACAAACTTGATAAATTCTGAATCCAGAACTAGATCTTTTACCTTCAGTGACGCATCAGGAGGTTCTTCTGCTGCTGTTGCAACGCTGTGGAAGCAGAAACATGTTAATTTGGCAGCAGAACACCGACACGCCTGTCCTCAGGTGAGCTCCTGCATATCAGCAGCTGCTGACAGGAGCACACCTGTGATTTTCTGTAGCAGAGCGACTCCCTCCAGGAGCACACCAGCTCCAGAAGGGATAACAGTCTGCAGGACACATGACTTGTGGTCACATGTCCAGCTTTCTCCACACCGTACCTGTAGTCCACATACTGCTCTCTCCAGTCCTGCGGCGTGCTGCCGTTCGGCTTCCCGTGTTTGTCCAGGAGCCCCTTCTGGATCATGGCCTTCTTCTGCGTAGCCTGTGCAAAAACCGGCGGTCGGTCTCAAACATGTTCATCGGGGAACAAGCAGACGTGGACGCAGGATGCCTCACCTTTGGGCCCAGACCCCACTTACGAGGATACGTGTCCCGCTCCATGATCACCCGTTTGATCTTCGCCACAAAGCCGTGGTCACAGGTGGAGATGACGGCTGTGGTCATCAGGGCGACGGCTAAGGAACAGACGGCCGTCAGTGCTGTCGGCTTTCTCCAGGACTCAAACGTACAGACGGGTCAGCCATCAGACAAGGGTGATAGATAGCAGGTCGTCACGGCCCGAAGGCTGCCGCCGCGTCTATAATCATCATGTGGCCTGACCGCGTCATGCCGCATCCTGCATGGCGCCTCACCTGTGCAGATGGCTTCTCCTTTGGTCGTTATGACAACGATGTCCTGGTTCACCTCTATGCCGTCTTCGTACCGGAGCACGCCTGGCAGCATGATCTTCGCCCCGTAACAGATGGCGTTGACCTGCAGAGTTGCATTGCATCAGATGCGCTGCCCACGCATCGCCGGAACGCTGCAAGGAAGACTCACCGAGCTGTCCTTCATCACCAGCCGCCGGTGCGACACCAGCAGCTTCTCCAGCGGGAAGATGACCCTCCGCAGGTAAGACTCGTCCTTGTTGTGGTCAAACTGCCACTGCGCGTCTAGAACGTCGTGCATGGTTACCATGTTGTCCTGAAAGAACACGAGCGCTCAGCGCCGATGTGGCAGAAGAAAGACTCGGTAGTTTGGACTCACGCCGAACTCCAGGTTCTCTGCTGCCGTTAATGTTCCAGAGTCTCATTTTCAGATCTGCACCGAGCAGCAGAGCTGCACTCAACGCTCTGGACAGGTGACCTCCCACCACAGGTAACATGGCTCACCTTCTCCCCCAGAACGCCAGACCGCACTCTCCTCAGCTCCTGCATCTGACCGCCCACGCCCAGCAGCAGCCCCAGGTGCACGCACAGCGTCCGGATGTAGGTCCCCGCTTCACAGCTCACCCAGAAGATTCCTGCAACAGAGACGATCCGACATGACGGAGAAGAAGTGCTAATGTGGAGGGAAGCGAAACCAAAAACCAGGAATGGACAGCAGAAACCGCTTCAAAGTCTGATCCCCAGGGTTCCTGCGAGGTCTTAAGTCGTAAAAGCCCTTAATTTCAAAATAATGCTTTAAAAAGTCTTAAATTGTTTAATCTTGGTCTTAATAATTGTACCGCTTAAAACTTTTTTCTTGAGACTTTTCTGGTCTTAAGTTTTATTTTTTTTAATCGTGATTGAGTGAAAGTTTCACTGCACCAAAATATGAGTAATAAAGTAATGTAGTGTATTAATTGTGATTTAAGTACTGAAATTTTGGACTGTAATTCATGACGTTACTCCTGTACTGACAAGTAATTGTTCTGAAATACAAAGGTGTAGTGTATTCTTCGTCCATAGGGTTGGATGTAGAGAAATTGGTCTTAATGTTCCATTTGCAAGGTGTTAAGAAAGCCTTAAAAAGTCTTAAATTTAACTTTAATAAATGGGTAGGAACTCTGGATTCTGAACCAGCAGGACGCTGATCCGTCTGTCAATGAGCCGGTCCCAGACGCTCCGTTAAAACCTCATGTTTGGACTCTGAATTCACATCCAGGATCTGAAGTTCTGCTAAAACTCAAGGCCCTTGAGGGTCCAGAGTCCACAGTCTGTGCTGCTGGAGTCCGACTCCACTGTTCTAGTCAGAGCCTGAAGTGAGGCGCTGGTTCTTACCCAGCCGCCGTTCCGGGTCGTACTCGATCAGTTTGCTCTCATAGATGGTCCGGACTCTGAGCTGGCGTTTCACAGCGGCAATCAGCGGCGGTCGCTGGAATAAGGCTCCCGTCAGCGTCTCCAGTGCCTAAGACACGAAGATGTACCAAGCAACCAATCAGAATGTTTCTACGACTCAGAATCTGGACTTTACTTTGAAGGGTTTCAGCAGAACTGGACCATCAGGACAGACTTACCCGGGCCAGAGCGTGCTGATTCTCAACGGCGTTGTGCAACCGGACGATCCCTACATACTCTTTACCTGCAGCACACACACTACAGTCAGAGCCAGATCCAAATACTTTCAGGGACTCCTTGGACTGATGATCAGTTTCAGAGTGAGATCCCAAACCAGAGAAAGGACCTTTGGTACGGATTTGATCATAAACACAAAAACAAGACCGTCATTTTCATGTTAATCTTGAGGCTTAAGTTTCCATTTCTGGATCAGGACTTTGAAAACTTAATCTTAGATCACAACATCAGTATCAGAAGAAACAAAATCCTTAATGTAGACCTGCTCCTCAGTCCTGGATTATATATCTGGATCAGATCAGTCCTCTTTGATCCATCAAAGCTCCTGAACATCCAGTCATACCTGCGCTCTGCTGCGATTTGACCAATCGCGTGGCCCGGTCTATGCACACGATCAGGCAGCCAGTGACTTTAGGATCCAGCGTCCCGCTGTGTCCGGTTTTCTCCACCCGCAGAATCCTACGAATCCACGCCACAACCTCGTGGGACGACGGGTTGGCTGGCTTGTCCAGATTGATGAAGCCGGACCTGATGGGAAGGGGGGAGGGGGTTATAAAGGAGCACGCCACCGGCATCACGGCTCTACCCGCCATGAGCGTACCTGACGTAGTCTGCGATGTTCCTCTTCAGGGGGTTGCTGCCGTTGGGCAGGGGGGTGTAGTGGCCTGTCCGCACATTCAGCTTATCGAAGTTCTGCGATGAAAGGATCGGTTTGGAGTCTATTCACTGGAACCAGCGGCAGCAGCGGACAGGACTGGTCTAGAGAACCCTGATGCTCTTTGACCCCACTCTGGTGCTGCTCTGACCCCAAAAGACACGATGACTGAATGACTGCAGGTGAGTGATGCTTGGACCTGTGTGAATGTCGGTGTTGAGCGAGAAAGCTCATAACTGCCGTTTGTGGGAGGGGTCAAACCACTACCCTACAGTGACGCATACTACAAAATTACACAATCCATTTCTTGTTGCACTGCAGCTGTGATCAGAGCAGAGCCTCATCTTGACGGCGGTCCGGTCGCTTCCACCTCTACCAGGTCACTTTCTGTCACCTGACAGAACGCCAGGACAGTTGGTGACCCAGAAGAGTCCACACGGGCAGAGAAACGCCAAGACCGCCGCCCTCAGAGAATGGATAAACTGCTTCATCATGTCACATCAGTGCTGCCAACATCCTGTCACATGACCTGCACAGGTGAGGAGGGACTGACCTTAAGGAGGAGGGGCCACTGTGACGTGTTCAGAGACGTTGCCTTGGAGTCCGGCTGGATGAAGAAGTCTGCGCTCCTCTGGATCTCCTGCAAAACAGACTGTCAGCTCCGGCAGGTCGAGGTCATGCAGAACAGACACGGCAACATCACTCACCCCGACGTCGTCATCACAGACTTTCTTCCCCTTCTTCTTCTTTACAGACGTTACTGCGGAGAGAGCTGCAGTTATTGATCGACTGCTGTGACTCAACCGTGTATCATATTACCGTGATCCCGGTGGATTTTCTCAGCATCAAAATCAGCTGATCGATCCCATTAACAAGGCATGTTATTAAGCTGTTGCTAATGACAGCAAACCCATTAAACGGTTCATGGAAAACTGCTCCCATCTGTGTGCTCCCTCTAGTGGGCTCTGCAGGAAATTACATTTGGAACTTAATTTTCATCTGAGAGGAGGCAGAACATTTCTGGAGAAGTTTTCTGGGTTTATCTGGGCCTGAAGTTCATTAAAACATAAATTAAAACTCTTTGGAAGTTCGTGGTTTTAGTGTGAGTACAGCAGATTAGTCGGATTCTGCAGGTCAGTCCACGTAAACAAACGGGTTATCTGTCATGTTCAACACTTTGAAGGCAAAGACAGAATCCAGGAGGTGAACCTCCGTCTGTCCTCCGGTCCGGACGGCTCCACATATTTAGAAAAATCATTTCCATTGTAGATCTTTATAGTCTTTCTCCCAAGAACGATGAATGTACCACCATCTTGTGTAACAAACGACCCAGAGACCTCAGTCCAGTGCTCTCACATGCAGTCAATAGTCCACATCTACTGTGAAGCACGGGGGTGGAAGCATCATGCTTTGTTTCATTAGATTCAGAGAAATCTTGAATTTATAGTTTTTCTTCTAAAATCTTGTTTCAGAGAATCTTTGAGTTCGGAACCGTTTGCGGACCGTCTAAACTGCCGTTTCGAACCGCTCCACATGGTAGTGGAAGCAGAACCAAGATCTGCTGCAGTTCGGTTCTGATCCACTCGACCCAGAACGGATTCCTATCAACGTTCGGGAGAACCGAATTAGTTCGGTTCTGTGTCATCTTGACTGAAGCTTGGCACGTGGACTCTCCAACCCAAATGGAGCGAGCTGGTTAAACGCACATGTTCCCAGCAGTTCACGCACATTGAGCACGCGGGGCGGAAAGCCGCAGAAACGTTCGAACCCCGAACCTCCAAATCCAAACCGGTTCGTCGTGCAGGCCGGAGAAGGACGCACGTGGCGCGGTTCGGCCTGCTTTGCTGCGCGGTCCGATCTGCAGAACGCCGCCTGCGCCGCGCTCGCGGGAATCCGCAAATCCCGCGCGGACAAGTTTATTCTGCGTTAACAGCTGCGGTTCTGGTTCCGACCAAACTTCTGGACCACGTGGGCCGCGCTTACCTTCAACCTCCGCCATCTTCTTCCAAATGACTGAGTGCGCGCGTCCGCTGTCTTCTTCTACGGTCGACGAGCACCGGAAGAGGAGAGAGCTATATCCGGGGAGGGGCCAGAGAGCTCCAGGATTTCCTTTCATTATTTGAACATGAAGATTCACGGAGAGATCCAGAGAATCACGGATTACATTAATTAATGATAATTAAGAACATAATATCGAATTCTAAAATAACCGTAGGCCGAACACACATTTGTTTTAAATAAAGAGATAAATAAAGTTTTGTTTTTGTCTCTATAATGTGGTATAATGTTGTTGCATCACGTAGGAACTCAGAGAAATAGGCATAGAACCGTTTACATGCAATAACGTATTTATTCATAGTTATATTTCAATGCAATATTGAATGAAACATAATTAAATTGTTTTGCTTCCTAAACACTGTTGGGTGTCCCTTATAGATTTTTGGCTGCTGAATCCAAAAATCACATCCAAATTGACCCATTACATACCGTTTTCTTGAAAATTTTCTGTAGTTCTGTAATTTCTTTCTCACATATATGTAAAACTGTTGTGTCTGTTTCTGTAAGAAACCCCTGTACAATGCACTGCGTGAAAAGAGCCAGAATCTATAAATATCCTTTGGGGATACTTCCTTAAATATCAGAAGAATCTCGACCATTTCTGGTACATATTAAAACATGCAGCATATCTGGAGATATCTGGGCTGACGATACTGACACAGGACATATAGTGTGTCAGGATACTAGTTGTGTCTTATTTAGGTCATATCCAGGTTTGGAAATTGACCTGCAGTCATATCTGGTGATATCTGGTGTCAGCGGCTCCAGCAGCCCAACCAACAGCGGCTTCCTACCTCCGTCGCGTGACAACACCCGGCGCCAGCGGCTCCAGCGGCCTGACCACCAGCGGGTTCCAGTCCCTGGCGGCTCCGTCGCGTGACAGCACTCGGCTCCGAGGCACCGGCGGCTGCGAGGCGTGACAACCCTCAGCTCCAGGCGGACACCTATACCCGACCGGTTACGGCCTCCAGGTCCCTGCGGCTCCAGCAGCCAAACCAGCGACAACACTAGCCTCTGCTCAGCCACCAGCGGGCAGGAAAAAACTGTTAAAGGAGAACAGGATTAACCAACTACAGCAGGGGTATTCAAATCCAGGCCTCGAGGGCCGGTGTCCTACATGTTTTCCAACCAACCTTCCATTGAAGCTCCTTATTGGCTGCTAATTTCCAGGATCATGTATGTTTAGCCAATAAGGAGCTTCAATGGAAGGTTGGTTGGAAAACATGTAGGACACCGGCCCTCGAGGCCTGGATTTGAATACCCCTGAACTACAGCGTAGATACGATGCCTCCAAAGAAACCAGAAGCCAAGGAAGATTACGTATCAGTTGAACAGGTAAACGAACTTCTACAACAACAAAAGGAGATGTTTACATCACTGCTCAACCAACAGCAAGAACATTTTTCAGGATTTGTAAAACTAATTATGGAAACATCAATGACAAGATTTGATACAGTAACTAAAGAACTACAAGAAATCAAAACAAGCCTCCAGTATACCCAAAAAGAAGTCGATGAAATAAAAATAAATTTAAACAAACAGGCTGAATATGGTAAAAGTATGGAAAATTACATTTTAAAAATATGTGACAGTCTTTTGACAGTGACTGATAAACTTGACTATCTTGAGGCCCATTCAAAGAGAATTAATCTTGTCTTTGCTGGAATAACAGAATCACCAGGTGAAACATGGGCAGAGTCTGAGGAAAAAGTCAAACAAATCATTAAGGTTAGACTACAGATCTCCGATGACATGGAGCTGGAAAGAGCACATCGCATGGGGAAGACGGACATTAATTATAAAAGACCAAGACCCATTGTTGTGAAATTTTTGCGGTTTAAGGATAAAACAACAGTACTGCAAAGGGCAAAACATCTTAAAGGGACAAATTTGTACATCAATGAAGACTACACCGATGCAGTGATACAAAAAAAGAAGGGAACTGTTGCCAGAAATGAAAGAAGCACGCAAAAGAGGTGATATTGCATTCTTAAAACCTGACAAACTGATCATCCACCCTAGAAACACGAGCACTCCAAAACACCCAAAAGATAAATCCTGAAGAAAAGCACAAGCATTATGCATTATTATGAATGGTCATGAGCACAGCACCAATCAAATCCACTCAAGGGATGACAGAGAATGACCTTCTTCAAAAAATGTATGAACTCAATTGTACACAATTAGAAACTTCAGAACACAATACACATACCCCAGAAATTGAAATAGACCCGGATAATAACTTTTTTGATTCTATTAACAATAGCTGCTTATATTACACACAAGATGAATTCAATAGGACTATCAATGCAGAAGGTGAACTATCAATAATACATTTTAATAGTAGAAGTATGTATAAAAACTTTGATGACATTAAGGAATTATTGCAGAAATGTGCTCACCCATTTAGTGTCATTGCTATCTCAGAAACGTGGTTTAATGATGAAAAAGGTATCAATTTTAACTTGGATAACTATGACCTTAATTATGTGAACAGAATAAATAAAATAGGAGGTGGAGTTGCCCTATATATACATAAATCAATTAGATTTAATGTAATAAAACACTTGTCAATTATAATAGAAAATGTAATGGAATGTATAACTGTGGAAATATTTAATTAAAAGAAAAAAACATAATAATAAGCTGTATTTACAGACCACCTAGTGCAGATGTTAATATGGTTCAAGAACATGTAGAAAAAATGTTCTCTGCATTGAATAAACCCATGTTTTTATGTGGTGACTTCAATACAGATCTACTAAACCCATCTAAACAAAAAACTACTGATTTATTTATTCATTCTATGTACATCATGTCCTTTTACCCAACAATTACCAAACCTACCAGAATTACAACTCATAGTGCCAAGATTATTGATAACATTTTTACTAATATCATGACAAATCACATAACTAGTGGTTTGCTTATAAGTGATATTACTGATCACTTACCAATATTCACAGTCTTCAACAGGGCTCTGTATGAGGACCTAAATTATTTAGCCTATACATAAACGATATGTTTAACATATCTAAACTATTAAAGATGGTGTTGTATGCAGATGACACTAATATATTTTATAGTAATGATAGTTATGATAAGTTAATTACCAACATTAATGAGGAACTGCAAAACATTAAAAAATGGATTGATAGCAACAAATTATCATTAAACTTAAGCAAAACAAAAGTTATAATATTTGGCAAGTATAAAGAAAATCCCAAACAAAAAAATAAATATAAATGGAGTGCCAATAGAAGTTCAGGAAAACAAATTTTTAGGATTAACAATTGATTCCAAACTATCTTGGAAATCACACATAAGATACTTAAAAATGAAAGTTTCAAAAAATCTCTCAATAATAAATAAATGTAAATATGATCATGACCAAAGCATTCTTCGTACATTGTACTGCTCATTAATTCTTCCTTACCTCACATACTGTAATGAAGCATGGGGAAACAATTACCATACACTGCGTGAAAAGAGCCAGAATCTGTAAATATCCTTTGGGGATACTTCCTTAAATATCAGAAGAATCTCGACCATTTCTGGTACATATTAAAACATGCAGCATATCTGGAGATATCTGGACTGACGATACTGACACAGGACATGTAGTGTGTCAGGATACTAGTTGTGTCTTATTTAGGTCATATCCAGGTTTGGAAATTGACTTGCAGTCATATCTGGTGATATCTGGTGTCAATATACGGTACTGAAAAAGGTCAGAATCCTGTCATGATGACCTACATGGGTGAAATCTGGAGATATCCTCACTTCAGATATCATAGGTATACTAACCTCAGAAATCAAGAATTTGATGACCTACATGGGTGAAATCTGGAGATATCCTCACTTCAGATATCATAGGTATACTGACCTGAGTGATTACCATGTGCCATATCTTGTGACATGTGGGGGATATATGGGGGGAGGGTAAAGCGTGGGTTGGGGTTTTATGTGACCTTTTGTGTTTTCTGTGCTACTTATGTATGAGAATCACTTTTTATTTAAAAAAAAAAAGTTCATTTGATTTGATATGGGCAGCTGTGGTGCAGTGGTAGGGCAGTCGACTCCTGACTGGAAGATTGCGAGTTTGATTTCCACCTTGCCCGTCGAAGTGTCCTTGGGCAAGACACTGAACCCCTACATTGCCTCTGATGGAAGGTTGGCGCCAGCGTTCGGCAGTGGAGCATCAGTGTGTGTGAATGGGTCTGTGACTGTGAAACACTTTGGGCCTTCAAGGAAGGTAGCAAGCGCTGTACAAATATGTGATGTATGCCATATATGCAAAACTGATACTGCATTAGGATATACTTCATGTTGGGTGTAGATTCACAGTCATCCAGGTCATGAACAAATAAAAGAAGTTCTAAAAAAATTCAACTGGACAAAGTTTCTGGTTTGAAGATGTTTTGTGGCTTCTTCAGGTCAGTCTGATTGGTGTTGAGCTAGAGAAATGTATCCTCATTGCTGGAGCTTCAGTCGTCCATGGCCAACAAAGTCCCCAAAGGACACTGTCGTCCTCCATTTCTCATACCTCCATCACCTGCCCTGGGTTTATCTGTGGATAATGATGCCTTTTGTCATTATGTTTGGGCGGGGATTTCAAAACAAGATTATAAATGGAGGACAGGTTATGTATGAGTCCACCACCTATATTAAGTGAAGAAGTTTCTGTTTTAACAAAGATAGCTTCCTTGACTTAAACCAGCACTGCTCTCTGGAGAGGACTTGGACGTCACTGTCCTGTCCTTTGTCTTTTAATTAAGTAGAGGTGGATGGTTGACTCAGGTCCACAGGAATTGGAGCTCCCTTATTGACTGTGCAGAAGTTGATAAGTTTCACCAAAACGCACATTTTGTAAAGTCATATTTTACTGCCAGTCTCTTCCTGAGAATGTATAAAGTGTCAGGAAAGTCTTTGTGATATTTCCTAAAACAGTTTCACATACAATTGCTACTCAAAAACACAATAAAGCTTTTAAAAATGGTAAGAATGGCCTCAAATGCACAGTCTGAGATTTTGAAGAAAGCTTTCCATCTAGTTAATAAAAATAGTAAGAAAGTCACTACTCCATTTTGATCATCAAGTGAAGTTCCACCAAGGTTTTCTGTGTTGTCTGGCTCATCGGTCAATGCCTCTTCCTCACTCCAAACTTCTTGGTCTTCAGAATTGGCCTGCAATGGAGTCATTATAAAATTAAACAAATCCTGAGAAATGTTGTAATATCACACAGTTATCTACAGTAAGACATAAATGCTTTGGCAGAAACATTTTTAACCTTGTATTAGAGTCAAAAAGTTGGATAGACTGAATATATGTGTGTTTTCTACTTACTTGACCACTTTCAGCAGAATTATCTTCTGTCATTATCTTTTGATGATTCTTCAAATTCAGATTCAGATTCAAGAGACATTTATGGGAAAAAATAAAAGTATTTGAAATTATATATTATTTATAATGTGAAGATACATGTTAAGATATTCTGCTTAAACTGAATTATAATGAATTACAACTGATTTTGAAATAAACTGTATGCTGATGGACTAAAGACCAAGGGAAAATGTGTGACTCTGTCATAGCTTGGCTGCAAAGCCAAACAATGTCTTGCAAATTAGCTTATTTGTGGGTTCCAGCAGGGCCTTTTGTATCTGTGCAAATCTCTCTGAAAGTCTGAA
>NW_023416892.1:127217-130849 GCF_002922805.2 Oryzias melastigma | reverse complement strand
CCTCAAATTTAACTAACTCAGTTGTGTGCAACCGGTTGCCATAACTTTGTTAAGTAAATCCAACATCTTATTTCTTAGAGTGTAGAACACACAAACACAAGATGTTGGATTTGGTAATTATCAGTTGTACATTAATCACAATTTAGAGTGGGACTATGCTATAAATTGCTAGTTAGACCCCTTCACATGATGTCACACAAGAAGGCGAGTGTGCATAGGGATTTCCGGTTATATGTCGATGTCTTAGAATGGCAAAGCTGACTGGTGAACGCTGTTATAAGTAATTTTATGTGAATAATGTAAGATAATCAAACCAACTGTAACCAAATTTTGTAAAATATTTTCTTCATAAATGTTCTACCTGGGTGTATTGTTTTCCCTCTTAGAACAAATGTCAGTATTCCTACCCAAAATCCTCTGGATGATATTAAACGAGTCGTGGATTATTTCTCTCTGACAACTCAGACATAGTTAGATGAAGTTTACAGGAACTTCACTGAATGCTGCTTGTATTATTGTGAAGGTCATTCAGATTTTCTTCTTCTTATTGATGCTAATGCTAACGCTAGCTTTCCACGATGGAGACAGGACGTAGATCTGCAGATCTTTTCTGAACAGTTGAAGTTACTTAAATTTCCATGTTCACAAAATCACTAAAACAGAGCTAAACTTAGACATTTTTCAATGAGCCTCACAATAAAGAAAAACTAATAACTGTTGTTATTTTCTGACGCAGTTCGCCTTTCCTGTTACTCATAACAGTGTTGGATCCCTGCAGGATACTTAAAGTAAACAAGAAAAATCATTTGAAACCATCAAAAATATGTTCCCATTAAAAACGTTCCTAATTTTACAATTATCCCTTAAAATACTCAGAAAAACAACAAATACCTCTTATTACAACTAATTTTAATCTTGGGTGCTGCTAAAACATGTGTGGCCAAATGCAACAATGTGCATCCTTGCTGCACCTATTTTGCGTGGCCAACGTGAATTTGCATCAGTTTTTGTGGTGATCGCACTTAAAACACTTGTAAATAACATTAAGCAAAATAGAACCTGTTAGAATAATATCTGCTGAAATGAAAGGTCAATATTTTTAATAAAACCTCAAATATTGAAGGATTATTCAAATTTGTATTTAGATTTGTGAACGATGTAAGACATGAAATGAAAATACAGTCAGCAGGAAATTCATAACAAATATATTTTTTTATGTTGAAAGTAGTAATGTTACCTTTTATTATTTACTTAAAATTGTGTTAAACAACGTTCAGCTGTCAGCTTCGCCATTCTAAACCCGAACACCGGAAGTAATTGTTCACATTTTTGGCCATTTTGTCTGACGTCACAGTGAAACGGGTCAATAGCAGGGGTCACAGGCCTTTCAGAAACAGAGGGATACTTCACGGGTACTGAGTCATATGAAGGACTACCATTTTGAAACAACAGTTTGCTCAGTTTGCCTTTAGTTATACAATATTAATATTGAATAATGATACTCTTGTATGTGAAAACACAGATTTCTCACCATAATTATCAACAATAACAACAAGCTGGGAAATAGATAATAATATTCAGCACATAGTTTAAGTTTTTTAAGTTTTTTTAAGTTGTTTTAAGTTGAGGACCGACACCAGCCTGCGACTCACGACTGGCATGACCCTGCCAACCAGAATGCAGCAAACGTGGCCTATAGAAAATGGAAAGATGGACTGATAGCGGCTGTTCGTGCTCACTTCCCTGTCCAGTGTGACCACGCAAAGGTCAGTGACTGCACGCAGCATGAGGATGAAAATGTGGAGGAGTTCCTTGACCGGCTGCAAACCGCTTACGACAACTATAGCGGGATGACCAAGCCTGATGACTTCACTCAGGGGGACATGACACCTTATGAGACCCTCCTCAAACAGCACTTTCTCAACAATCTCCAGAAGACCCTCAGCAGCGCCACCAAAGACTCTTGTGTTGGTTGTGAGGACAGCACTGTCCATCTGGCCGAGATGGCTCGCCATGCCAAGCCCGAACAGCGGCGCCAGCATGAAAAGGAGGCCAAAGAAGAAAAAAAAAAACAAACAAACAAAAAAAAAAAACAGCTGCTCCTCCTCCAACATGCGTCATTCCCACAAGCCCCTGCGGCTGCTCCTCCTCCTGCTTGGCTTCTTTATGGGTGCTTACCCCCCCCACCTCACACCCCTGCTGACTATGCTGCAATGGACGCATGCTTCCGCTGTGGTGCCCATGGACATTGGTCGAGACACTGTCCACTGAAAGCCCAGAACCACCAAGATCGTGGGCGTGGACGTCAGAACTGGAGAGGACCTCCTCGTGGGCGCGGACACAGAAACTTCAAGAGTTCCTCCCACCATCAAGAAACAGACTGCGGAGAGGGAGGGGTTAGAGGTCTGGATTCAGTGCCAGCTGTGGCCTCCCTGCTCAGATAAGAACGCGCACACACACTTACATATTCTTACATCTCCCCACAGAAGATAGAGTTATGCGTCTCCCTATGACAACAGTCTAGTTGGGCTGCGTGTGCCGTCCACATAGGCAGGCGGGGGAGGGAACACCCTGCAAAACAATGCTAAAAAAAATAAATAAAACATCGCTCAAAGTCTAGAGCATTTAGTTTAACGTTATATAGGCCCTCTAAAAATTTGGATGATTTGGTTGATTTAGGAGCAGTTAACGTTTGCTCTGGTTACTGTTGTAATGTCCCTTCATCCGATATTTAAAGTGAATTTTTAGATTGGTAATCTAGCGTTATTTGGTTACAGTGTTGGTTAATTTTGAATCGTAGTTTGTCTCCTTGAAGCTAGCAATCTGTGTTTTGTAAATATCCATCCATCCATCTTCCTCCGCTTCATCCGGGACCGGGTCGCGGGGGCAGCAGTCTAAGCAAAGATGCCCAGACTTCCCTCTCCCCGGCCACTTCCTCCAGCTCCTCTGGGGGGACTCCGAGGCGTTCCCAGGCCAGCCGAGAAATATAGTCTCTCCAGCGTGTTTTGTAAATATGGGCTATATAAAAAATGAATATGTACAAATGCAAAGACACATTATTTCATATATTTTTTAAAATTATTTTTACTAATGAATAATAATTAAAGGCAGATCATGAATCAGCACCATATATTGTAAGGTATGTAGTACGGTGCTTCACATTTTTGTTCCATGTGCCCTTTTTTTAACTTTGAGCACCTGCCCCTCCAAATGTCTCTGCACGGCCCTGCTCTCCTCTGATGTGAGCGCGGGAACTCTTCCCTCGCTCGTCAGCCGGCCTCCACAGCCCCGGCTTCTCGGAGTGGCTGTCTGGATGCTGCACACCTGTGCCAGCATGATTCCAGGTGGCTGAGAGGTACAGTGGGTGGCCTTCCACCCTGAAGGTGCTGGGATCGAGTTTCACGTGTTGCTTTTCTGTCTATTTGACTGGCCTGGGGTGTGGGTGTGAGTGGGTGGGTGTCGGCTCATTAAAAGTGTGGAGATCTGAGCAGAAATTCTTTGCAAATGCAGTCCCGTAAAATGTCCACCAGAGTTCGGCAAAAACACTGCCAGTGCCAGGTCGAGGCGTGGCGACAGGCGTGTATGGCAAGCCAAAGGGGTCAATAATCACCAGGAAAAACGCAGTTTTTAAC
>NW_023416892.1:122756-126020 GCF_002922805.2 Oryzias melastigma | reverse complement strand
AGATCGCATCTGGGAAAAGCAATGAGCTGGATTCGATCCCAGCTCTCCAGGGAGAAGGGTGGCTGGCGACACACAGAGAGGTGCGCGGAGCCTGTATACACGCAGGGCTATGGCAAGCCAAAGGGGTCAATAATCACCAGGAAAACCGCCGTAGAAAAACTGCGTTTTTGCCACGGAAAACGCAGTTTTTAACGCACGTTTTAAAAGTAGCACGTAAAAAGCGGCGTTTTATTGTGTAAAAATCGCATGACGAAAGCGGCGTTTTATTGTGTGCAAACCGCGCGTTCAAACCGGTGTTCTAGTGCCGTCAAAACCGCGCGTCGAAAGCGGCGTTCTAGTGCTGTGAAGACCGCGCATTCAAATGTCACTACCTGGGCTGTAGCCTAGAGGTAATGTCACTGGCCTGTGATTCAGAATGACCGTGTTCGAATCCAGCTCATGACCTTTCCTAAACTGCTATTTTCTTTTGCTGGCACACAGCAATATTAGGATTTTGATCGTAGTCACTGCTTCTTTTTTGCTCCTTTGCTTTTTACAGATGCATTTTTTGACCGATAAACTGTAAAATATACAACAGCAGGCTTTCTTTGTCTCTATTACTAATATATATATATATATATATATTCTGATCAAAATACCAAAACAGCATGCTGTTACAACATGAACACATGGTTACTTTTTTAAAGATTGTGTAAAATCCATGGGTGAAGAAATCATTTGGAATAATCTGCAGCTGTGAAATAAATTTACCTAAAAATGTTCTGCTAACGATCACCAATTAACAATGTGAAACAAGTAATTTAAATAATTCTTTCTTCTTCTTAAATTTGTAATAAATCCTTTGCATTGCCATGAAACCATTTTGTTTATTGCCATAATCCATTATTACAATGCACACATCAGCATTCTGGCTTTTCACCTGCAAGAAGAGACATTTCTAAACAGCTTTAAAATTCTGAGTAAAATTTAGCTGAGTTGCTATTTCCAAATTTCTATTCACATTTCAAAATTCTATATGTTTTTATGTCATAAAAAAACCTTGTTCATTTTAAATTTTTAATAAACACACTGCAGTGGCATTAAAACATGTTTTTATTCACAATGCAAACCATTGATCCCCACGTAAACGAGAAAAAATGTTCAACATTTCCAAAGGTTTAATCATGGTCAGACGTCAAAAAGGAGATGAGGTCACAGATTAGTTTCAGACCATGATCTCCTCTAGGTCCACTCAGTGGATCAAACTGGGCTGTCACCTGCTCAGCCACTTGATCCCCTAAAGTGAACTGAACCTCAGGTACTGTAACTCTCTCTGGGCAATCCAGCAGCAGTCCCAGCTCTTCTGCCTGAGAGGAATTCACTGGAGTTTCCGAAGGAGCATCTTCAGGTGCAAAAAAGCCAGGAACGTCCTCTGAAGCATTACCTGCCCTAAATATTTCGTCCTTGCCAGTTGATGGCCGGTTTTGTTGCTCAAGGCAGCCCCTGACAAAGATCTGGAGGGGGCTCATGTGTCTCTCTGTTCTTATGCCATGGTTGTTCCACTGCTCAGCAAAGTCTCTCAGGTCCCGGTTGATCCTTGGCAAATAAATGTAATGCAGAGCCCACATGTGGATCTCATTGTCACAATCAACAACCCCCTCACTCTCCAGGTAGTTAAACAAATCATAATAAACATTTGTCATACCCCGCCAAAGATCCCCCCCAGAGCCTTTCAAGTCTTTGGTTGTGCACACTTCTTCCCTGAATGGCACTTCCACGCTGAAACCCCCTGAAGATGTTCATCATCATCCAGACAGAGCTGTTTTCACCTCCTCTGTCTGTTCTGACCCTGGAGGGAACACCATAGCTTGCCACTGCATGGACAAAGTTCTCCAAAACTGTGCTGCTGCGGTTGTTGGTGGAGGCTCTGAGAAATACTAGAAGGCGACTGTATCCATCTATAGCTCCATGGATGACTATCCTCCACCTACAATAGAATCAAATTAAAATGAATATTTATGTCACATCAAAAAGAGAAGACTATCACTTCAATTGTGATTCAGGTAGTGATAGATGAGAAAATCTGATAGCAAAACCATTCTTTGTGAACATTGCTTATGAGCAGAACTTATTTTAAAAGAGGTATTCCTCAAGTATATATTTTTTTATTTTTCTTCTTTGTGGTTCAAGGCACTAAACCACTTCTTTTAGTATAATAAATAAACCAACGAAATATTTGTGGTTAACTTAACTTTGGATGACGACCACAAAAATTAGAGGTTTTCAGTTTAAAAAGGCTCATATTGAGAGCATATATATATACAGAGCAAAGTGATACCAGTTTAACTACAGAACTTTCTGTGGAGGTTAAGGATTTACTTCTCCACCCTCTCCCGAGGCAAACGCTCAGATGCCAGACTAAAGGGTGACCCAAATCTGTGTGTTAAAGAGGTTCTAGCATCATAGCCTATGAAGGCTAAAGTATAAAGCAAAGAACCCCAAATGAAATGTTAACTGCAGATCCCATCACCAGAGTGGTGTTCGCTGGACTCAATGCAGATTGCACTCAACCACTATGGTTATATGTGCAAAATGTCTTTGACTGGATAAATGGTCAGATTAGATTAGAACTTTCCACACGGTTCCTGAAAAACTTTATTTGATTATAACAAACGTTTTCATGCGCCACACGTTTGATCGTAATAAATAATTTTGACATGCCCAGATCTATTTAAAATGCCAGGAGTACCCATAGAAGAGAAAACGACAGTTTCCGTTATAAACAAACAAAGCTGCATCATAGAGGGACATGATCTTCTATTACAATTAATATTTCTAAGTGACATAATTTTCAATATACGTGCTACAAATGTGTGCAGGCAATTTGCATTTTGGCCACACATAAATACCTAGGAATATCAACAACCTGTATTTTATCTGGACATGATTGGTAACACATCCATGATTGTTTTGATGTTTGGATTGCGGAGCGGCATTTCTGCGTTCAAAAGCTGGATATACTGTCCATATATAGTTCTAGTTGAGCCATGCTAAAGATAACAGCATAATGAACAAATGTTACACATTCAAAGATGGGCGTGGCTTTTATACTGGAGCTACAGAGCATGATGATGTGAAATTTTGTGGAATCAGACCAGTTGAGTCATTAAATCCAACTGTACTAAGTTGTATCAACCTCTAGGGCAGGGGTCTCAAACTCGCGGCCCGCGGGCCATTTGCGGCCCGCAGGATGATGATTTGCGGCCCGCGTCTTCATATGAAAGA
>NW_023416892.1:118764-121835 GCF_002922805.2 Oryzias melastigma | reverse complement strand
CCTCTATTATGTAGTTTGAAATGGAGTAGGAAGAAGTTTAAAAAACTTTTTTTAATTCTACCCCCTAGCAATATATCTTAAGTTTAATGTTCAATATAAACTATTTAAAAACTTATTTTTTTATACATATATAAATCAACACGGACAAAGATCTATACATGTCGTTCATTATTTATTCATTATTTTGTGTTAAAAATAAAGATATTTAAGAACATTGGAATGTTTTCTCAGCGATTTTCTTATGAAAATCCTGATGCGGCCCGGCCTCAACTATATTCCGCCTCCAGCGGCCCCCGGCTGATTTGAGTTTGAGACCCCTGCTCTAGGGGGAAACACACGACCAGTTTTAGGTTATAATTTCTGTAAATGCTAAATTTCATTTTAAATGTCAAAATTTGACAAGGACCAACAGTCATCACTTTGGAAGCCCTATTTGTAGAGGTCAAAAGCAAAAAAAAAAAGATTTAGTGTTTAGTTACCCATTATTTATTCTCTTTTCCATTTTACTAACCTAATAAGTTACCTAAAAAAAAATTTAATTAAGCTGCTGTCTAAACAATTACCTTATCAGTTTGTGGTTTCCGTCAATGTGCCACAGAGAGTTTGGTGCTGCAACACGGTAAGATCGTCACCGAGGTCGATGCAACACAGACCGAAGGGCAGCTGCTCCTGGGTTTAAACGAAGCATACTGGCACGTACTCTTTGTCTTTGGACTCTGACTCCATCTGCACGAAGGGATGCTCTGACTGCTTCGGGACCTATCAGATCATTTCCAGCTACAATGTCCTGCACCACTTCATCTAAGTCAGCATCCGATATAGCTGAAAAACTTCTTGTCATATTAAACAGTCTGAAAATAAAAGTAAAAAAAACAGTTTGTTGTACCTCATGACAATATGTCAACACTAAAACAGCTCAAAAGAAATGTACTCTTTATGAAGTAAGATACACATCTCAAGAGAAAAAATATTCCAGGAAGGTATGTATGTATTCAATACACTTACCTCAAACGTCTTTTGACAGTTTTGGTTGACACACCAAGAATTCCTGAGATTTGAGACGCCGTGAAACCACATGATCTTAGGAATGACAGTTGTTCTCGAGTGACCACATAAGATGGCCGACCTTTGCGTCCACTGTGACCCAATGGTGCTTGATAACTGAAATTGCCTAAAATGAGAAGTATACTTCTATTAAAATTCTTAATAAAATAAATACTAAGTTATTAAACATCCATGCTATAACAACATTTCCAAGAAAAAAAATGACTAGCATAAATCACCTGCATTATTTTGTCATATTAAATGACAATTAATGCTGAGGAAATAAACATTTTTATTTGAAACATATAGACAAATGAATAACTGTTCACACATTTAGTCAATGAACCAATTGTAAAAAAAATATTTTAAATTAAACCATTTTAGGTTTGTAGATACTGCAAAGCAGGAGAAGTTCATTATAAGTTAGTCTCTGAGCTGAGGATGGGGCTGTTGGTGAGAAGCAATGTTGCACCCAATTTTCCATCATCCATCTATGTGAAGTATTTTTTATGGAATCTTTTCAATAAGCAGTATTCCATCTGATCCTTATTCACAACTATCCAAATTTAAAAAAATCTTAATTAATTTAATTTTAATATTTTCGTTTGATATTTCCTACATCATCTACATAACAGCTCTAAAGTGTTCAGCAAACCTCAGACAGACATTTCAGCTGAGGCTTAGTTCTGCGCTAACATTCTCACCCATAACTCAGGGGCAAATTTCTAATAAAGTACTTGTGCTCTGCACAAAATTGGTCTTAAAAACCAACAAATGTTGTTTATTTTGCTTCTTTTTAAAAACTTTAAAATGTTTTTAAGCTCGTTATGTTATCCTTTAATATAAAATGAATCACCTGGAGAAAGAATGAAGAAAGGAGCATTTTCTGTCAATCTGCCCCCTTTGCTAAATCTGTGCTCGTTTTTTTTTCTGCATTCTTTGGTTTTACAGTTAGAAGACAATAAATATGTCTTCAAACTATTTATTTATTGTATGTTATTTAATTTTCTTAAAAACAATGCTAGAAAAGACGTGTCCTCCTCATCAGGTTTAGACACAGGTGACTGACTGACAGCTGTCCTCTCAGGGTGTAAAAAGTAGTCTTTGTAGCTGAAGGAAAATTTGTGATGGACAAGAAAACTCTTCATACTCATTTGTAGAAAACCAGAGAGCAGAGACTGATTAGAAATTTAAGGAGTTCCTTATGGGAAAAGGTGTTTTTTATCTGAAGTTGTTTTTATGTTGTGACTTCATCTCTGTTTGCATTAAACATAATATATTGTAAATAACACTCATCTTAATTTCTTAGTAAAATAATACAATAATTTGTCCAGTAAACATATATAATTACATTTTTTTAAACATTTTTTTTACTGAGTCAAGAACTAGATTGTGGTCACTGAGGTTGTAACTTATAACTTGAATCAAACCACACACAGCAACATCAGTTTGAAGGCTGTTGTCACCTAACCTCTGCTGAATGATTGTATTATTTCTCATAATAAGATGCTTAAGATAGCTGTAGCTCACACCTGCTGGATTGTTCTACAACCATTTCTACAGCTTGTTTTAGTTGTACTCTGGCTTCTAGACAATTTCCCCCCAAAAAAGTTGAAATTACATAGTTTTGCATTTATGAGTTAAATGACAAAAGAAAAGCCAGCATGTTCATTTGGGGACTTTTTTTTTTCTTAAAGCATATTGCATACAGAAGCCGAAAACGGCCTGCTCTACATTTTCCCTCTTCCTCAATGATAAAGAGATAATATCATGTCATAGCAAAATAATCAATAACGAAGAAGCATTCCTCAACCCTCCTTCCACAGAGACGCTGAGACTTTACCTGAGAACCTTAAAAGCAACTGGGGGCCGGGATCACTCCCTCTCTGGCTCTGGGGCGGGTTGGAGTAACCCCCTTGGGGCCCGCCCTGGCTCTGGGCGGCGCCTGTCCTTGCGGCGGGGTCTGGCCCCGTCTGGTGGGGGGGTGTCTGTGGGAGCGGGGGTCCCATTAGATACGGGACCT
This sequence comes from Oryzias melastigma, assembly GCF_002922805.2. Classification (NCBI taxonomy): domain Eukaryota; kingdom Metazoa; phylum Chordata; class Actinopteri; order Beloniformes; family Adrianichthyidae; genus Oryzias; species Oryzias melastigma. The sequence continues at coordinate 118,768 of NW_023416892.1, read as the reverse complement.
GGGG
>NW_023416892.1:110676-116554 GCF_002922805.2 Oryzias melastigma | reverse complement strand
AATAAAAGCAACTGAATGTCTTTGCGTCCATGTTTGGAGGGGCGCTACAGTATATTCAAAAATCAAAAAGATGGGGTTTCATGAAACCCGAACCACCCCCCGCCACACACACATTTTTCCTTTTACATGTATTACAATTCTATAGTTTAAAAATGGTGTACTTCTAAAATGTAAATAAACTTAACAAATGGCATGTAGAATAACTAAATTGCCCTGGCTTTTTAAGCAAGTTCTCAGAAATTTCTGTTTTATACTGTAACCATGACGAGATCAGTTTAAATAAAAATGTCTAGAAATGAAATTATGTTGTTTTATTCATGTTTTTCTTGGTTTTTATACATTTTCTTTCTTTTCTACTTTCTTTTTTTTAGGTTCAGCATGTTCAGGAGGGAGGAGGGCGGTGGACCGCAAAGGAGAAGGCGGGAGCGAGCCAACCGCATTAGACAACTAACATTCAAAGTGTCTGTCTTTAGGACCCACTCCATTAACATTACAGGTCACATCGTGGTAATTATCACTTTTGTTTCTATTTTTTTATACTGAATTTATTCTAAAATAGATGATTATTACATATTTTAATAATAAAATATGTATTAAAAAAAAAACCTAATACAAATTAGTTTAAAGAAAAACAAGTCCCACTCTGTTTATGCTATGATCTATTTTCATAGATCTTTATTATTACGATGTTTTTAGCCAATATAAAATTATTTTTTTTTAGAGGACAAAGTGTCAGCAGCGGACCAGGAATACATTAGAAGGCAGCCACTCTGTTGTCTGTGGGTCTGTTTGAGCAAGCAGACCTACAGACTATTTTGATTTTATTGATAAACAATTCATTTCATTTCCATTCGCTGTCAGATGTCACACCTGCCTGCAGATTGGTGGTCAATGAGGACCTGGACAGCCAAGCATTTGTTGAGGCTCTTCGCCACAACTTGCCTAATCTGCCAGAGAACTTCCAGCTCTGCAGAGTTAATGGCCAGCGGCAGGTTGTGGCGCTGCAGGAGACATGCCCCAGACGAATAAGGCAGACCAATGAACTTGGACGTTCAAACTTATATATCCTTCCAAAGGTATGCCACATTTGATTTTTTTAAAAGTCAATGAGTTCTCCATGTTCTTAAGGTTTGTGAATTGTTGTATAATAGTTGTATAATATAGCCAGTTATTGCTGTTATTTTAAGTTGTATATTATCAGCAAAATATTAACGCATGTTACAAATAAATGCCAGCTATTACTTGTATTCTTACCAATCCATACACACGTTTTATAACCTCTGACTTTCACCTACTTTTTTTTTTTTTTTTTTAATAATTAACATGCATTTGTAATGCCAACACAGATATCTGCTGCCAGTGAAGAAGGCATTCAACTGACAGGGTAAGGTTGATGTAAAAAAAATAAAATCAATGTACATTGGAGGTTCCTGTGCAACCTTTAAAATATATACATTATGACAAAGAATATGAACATTTCTTGCCATGTGTTTGCTCTGTAGAATTCCTGAAGCAACAGATCACGGAAGAGGGTCAGAGGAGGAAAACACAGAACCGGAAATTATGTATTTACTTTTTCTTTTGACTACACATTTTTTCACCCTTCAGCATCCATGATTTTTTTTTTTTTATTTTGGTCTTCTTTAGACTGCCTACTTCTCCGGGACAGCAAAATCAAGATAATGCAGACAGACAGCCCCAGGAGTCTATGTAAGTTTGTATGGTTATCACATTATTGTATTTATTGTTTGTAGGGACATTACCAAATAAGTTGTCTTTTGTGACTATAAGTCTGCCGTCAGACCTCTTTTTTCTTTTCTTTGTTAAACTTTATTGAAGACCATGGATTTTTAAGGTTCACTAAATTCCAGCTTTACCTGTAACATACTTCCAGCTGGTCTTCTGCACAACAGAGTTTCTATTTAAAGGATTAATATGAAACTAAACTTGTTTTCTTTTGATTTTATTTTTTAGCAACAACTTTGATATCGACTCAGAATCTTCTCACCCTGAAGATGTGGATATGGATGCGGAGTCTGAAGATTCTAACCATGAGGTTTGTGATTCAGTATTTGAGCATCATTGTAAACATGCTTGTATGTATCGGTTGGAAATTATTTTTCTGTCTATATGTCCTTTTAGGATGAAAAAGAGGATGGTGATCTGATTCTGGATTTCCAGAACCAAAACATAAACACAGGCATCACCTTCCCAATGGTTGCCAGACGGAGGCACATTTTAAAAAGTGCTTGTGTGGCTCTTAAAAAGTCCTATTTTGATTGGAAAAAGGCGCCATTGGTTACATTTGTAGGGGAGATGGCTGACGCTTATGGTGGTCCAAGAAGAGAATTTTTATGGTAAGTTTGATATTGAAAAAAAAATCAATAATAATCATTGTCTTTCAGTTTAATCCTTAAATGTGATATTGCTTCACAAATGTATGGGTATGTGTGTGTCTTTGTCTTGCAGATTGCTCATGATTGAGATAACAACATCTCTCGGCATTTTTGAGGGCCAGCAGGGAAACCTGCTTTTCCATTACATTCTGCAGTCCCTGGAGCAGCAGAAGTACTACACTGCTGGGAAGCTCATGGCTTGGTCCATTATTCATAATGGACCAGGGCGCAGGTGCCTTCAGAGGGAGCTCTTCCACTTGATGTGTGGAGAAAGACCAGACCTCACCCACGTTGATGTGGACTTGTTGCATGATCCAGAACTAAGTGCCAACATGGAGAAGGTATTCGGAGTGAAAAAGTATTGTAGTACATGTGTGGGTGTGAATGAAAACATCCAGTCATCCAGTCATGTTTTGAGCTGATGAGAAAGGTTGATTTATAAATAAATCAATAGACAGTGATTTTTTTACTTTCATATTCTATAGCTTAATTCATGCAGAACACCAGAAGCGTTGGCAACAATGAAAGAAGGAATCGGTGACTGGATAGCTGCCTGTGGTGTGCCAGAGGTTTTCAGCGCCACATTGGATGACCTGCCACGCCTCAAACAGCAAATCGTGGCCCATTTCCTTTTTCATCGGTATGAACAGCTTGACATTATTCTTTAGTAATTTCTGACTACTACCAAAGTATTGTTTTGTTAGATTAGACTTAAATATTTATAATATATAAAGTTTAAAGTACAACATCGGTTAGCAGATGTAGTAATTTGCTAATTATGACATCTGAACTCTCTTTTTTAAGTTCACTAGCTTATCTTTTTAATTTATGTTTTGCTTTATTTATTTTATTTCAGTGTTGCCAGTGTGATTCAGCAATTCGTGGCTGGTGCTGATTCATGTGGACAATTTTGGCAAGTGGTGAAAAGATTCTTCCAGTGTTCACAAACACTGGAGGAAAGCTATCAAATAACTGCATCCAGAATCTTTTCACCACTGTCTGGAGTGATCCTGGGAGCAACAGGAGGGACATGGAGGAGGACACCATCGTCCAGTGGGAATGGTGGTTGATTGGGATCCAGGGTGAGTATTAGCCGAAAAAGAAGGATGTCAATATTACATTTCCAGGGTTCCCGCAGGGTCTTAAAAAGTCTTAAAAGCCTTGAATTTGAAAATGTGGGAATAAGGCATCAAAAAGCATTACATTTAAATATTTTGGCCTTACAAATGTTGCAGTTTAAAACTTTTTCGTTGTGACTTTTCTGGTCTAAAATTGAAAATTCTTAACCACGATTGTGCAAGTAAAGTGCGTTTATCAATTTAACGTTGGATGCCGGCCGCTGATTAAAAAAAAAGAAAAGACAAAGAAGAAGAAGAGGGAGGGAGCACCGATAGAGTTCTGCATACAGAAAATGTAGCGATTGTTACAACCAGGACTGAAACTGGTACGGTCAGGCATTGTGTACATTCAGGGCTCTAAATTAACACCTGCCAAATGCGAGTAAAACTGATTTGACGGGTAGAAAAAAAGTCACTAGCCACTTTGCTGGTGAAGCATCGTTCATCCTGAATTACAGGAACTCAAGTTCACAACCTTGATTTTTAAGTGTCTGGCTTCCCTCCTCATTTGGCTACCACAAACATCCATCCCAGAGTTAGTTCTAAATGATTAATTCTACACTACAAAAAGTCTGCTTTGAAAAACAAGAAAAAAAAGTAAAAAAATAAGGTAAATATTGCTTAAAATGAGAAAAATTATCTGCCAACAGAACAAGAAAATCTGACTTGCCAAGACTACTCAAAAACAAGCAAAAATATCTAACATCATATGGCCCACAAATATCTTCAAATTAGTATATTTTTCTAATTTCAAGGTCATTTTACTAGTTTAAATAGAATATATAAGATTAATTTTCTCAAAGTGTTTAAAATTGTTCTTTAATTAAGATTTCGCTAGTAAGGTTATCTAGGCATTATACTAACCACTAGGATCAGTTTCTTGAAACCAGCCAAATATACTAAAAACAATGGTATTTTTTTCTTAATACTAAGGGAACAATTAAAAATGTATTTTTGAAATTTACTTGAAACTTACTTGAAATTCTTGTAATAGGAAAAAAACACCTGCATTGATCTTGGCCGTACATGTGTCAAATAAATGAAAATATGAATCTTGCTCCTTTTGACTGCTTTTATTGGATTTGAGATGCACATGAATGGGAAAAAAAGCATGACTATTGTTTATCTAGCTTGAAAGATAGAGATGTGGATGACTGCAAACAGTGCAGTAGATCACATAACAATAAGTATCTCACTGGAATGGAATCTCACTGGGATAGGATACAGCGAAACTTACAACAGACATTTTCATCAATGTACTATGAAAACAAGAAAAAAAGAAAAAATACTTATTACAGAAAACCCAAAATCGCCATAAGCAGAGCACAACAGGCAATGTTATAACTTATAAAACTAGCACAAAATCTTTACACTTTCCCAATCATGTCAGTAAACATTTAAACCGAACAACATGAACAGCAGTAGCATTATAGCACAGGAACATTGTAACACAGAACAAGCCTATTCAGTAAACTTCTTCCACTCTGCCGTAGCTTTTTTGTAAGAGGAAGTCATGTCCCGAGCATGGATAGCATCCATAAGGACTTCTATCTGCAGCACCGATATCAGTGTAGCGATGCACTTGGGATATGTCAGATGAAAGGTATAGTAACATGCCATGACATACATTACACTGTCAAATATGTCCTCCTTTGGGAAGATCAGCACGGGCATGGTTCCAATGGCCAGTATGCAGTTGGTGTCACAGACAATCACCACAGGACTGAAGAGTGGTCTTGAGTGAAGAAAAGTGTTGGGGTATTCTGCAGGCTGAAACAGAAAAAGAAAAACGATGCCAAAAATAAAAACTATGATCAAGTATATATCACGCATGTCTATGCATAGACATCTTACCTCAAGAATGTGAAGCATCACCTCACTTGAATGTCCTAGCTTCTTGGGTGGAGTGACAGGTGATGGGAACATCTCTGGCAAGGCCTTCATCAAGGCAATAGTTTGGTTGACTGTGAAAAACAAAATAGCATAATTTTATTTACTGCAAAAAAAATTATAAATTACTTAAAAATCAAAGCCAAAAAAAATACAAGATTTGAGGGTGTAACAGCAAACATTTAAGAAATTAAGCAATACTGGTATTACCACAAATTTTTATACAATCATTTCAAAGGGTAACCAAACAGTGAAGTTGGAGGTTGGAAGAATTAAACATTTTTATTTTAATCTGTTCACAAATTGGAAAAACAGACAGACCCATTTATGGAGATCAACAATCAAAAAAATAGTTGATTTACAGTTTGGTTACTCTTTAAAGCAGGGGTCTCAAACTCGCGGCCCCCGTCTTCATATGAAAGATTACTGTTAGTGCGGCCCGCAAGGCTGATATGAATGACAGTTGTTATGTGC
>NW_023416892.1:100015-109450 GCF_002922805.2 Oryzias melastigma | reverse complement strand
TAGATTCTGTCTCCAGCGGCCCCCGGCTGATTTGAGCTTGAGACCCCTGCTTTAAAGTCTATAAGAAAATAACAGCTGCACGTGTACAACAACACATTACTGGCACTGTTTATGAGCATAACTGTGCTTCAGTTTGCAATTACCTTTATCTCCCATTGGAGGCTTCAGCACTTTTTTGAAAACTCCATAAAACTGGGCCTTCTCAAAAAAGATCCTCCAGCGATTCTTTAGTTCTGAGATGAAGTGGGGGTTTCCTAGATTGAGGATTCGATGAAGTTCATCCATTATCTGACACATGAAGACAAAATATATGCATTTTATTTCAAATCAAACTCTTGATGATCATCAGCTTCTTAGCATAATTGCCCAAGTCATATGATTTAAATGAATAAAAGTCCAACATTTGAAATTTGTATGATTAGTTTGACGAGTAAGAAGTATATGTTACTCTTTACTTGCAGAAACTTATCAAACATACACCATCTGAAAATTATTTGGTTTGCTCACATGATCCAGATCTCTGAAGCAGGGATAAGCTTGTAGAATTTTGGTGGGTCTGTCCTGTTCCTTCATAACATCAGAGTCAATGTAAGCCCGTCTCGCTTGGTATTCAAGGTCCAACAGCTGGGCGACATCCTTCTTGTTGAGTGTGGGCCTGGACTTGTATAACTCTTGCAGAACTTTGTAATGTCTTGCCTGGTTCTGTCGGCTGTCAGGTGTTTCAGGTTCTTCTAATGAAACAAAATTATAAATCAGTGTTTCTGTTTGAAGAAAAATTGCTAGAATTACTAACTTTTAAAATACAACAGCTATTATGCCAATTTGTCCTTTTTTGTGGCCCGTTTTAATACCCAGCAGTAAAATGACTGAATTTCAGAGCCTCCGCCTTTCTCTCCTGTCAGTCCCACCCATTTAATGACATCATCCTTCAGGTGGCCTCTCTGGCGTGAGCAACTTTTGTAAACAAAACTGTAAGAAAGATGTATGCGCTCTGGTCTGCAAAAACTTGTCTGGATTTTTCCCTTTATCAAACTTTTTATTTTGCTGATGGATTTTGAGCATCTTTATGAGGGCCAGTTTTAACAGGGTTTGGTACCACGGAGGAATCCTGCATGGCGGTTCTGGAGACGCTACAGATACACATGCTAAACGACAATGTGGATCACGTTAAAAGTTGTTTTGTTGAGCATGAATTAATTCGACCACATTTGAATGATTTGACGTGCCTGATTGTTGTGGTTTTATAGTTTGTTTTTAAGAGAATTCTGTTGGAACTAGAGCTTTCACAGCAGCAGAAAAGAGTTGCACATTTTTGATAATCTTATGTTCTACATTTGTCTGCGGCTCACTTATCACCTCATTTCTAACGTGTTTACATCACGACTGTTGGGTACGGTGGCTGTTTTGGTTCAGTTGTTCTGGTCTTGATTCGTTTCATATTCAGACTGAGGAATCTCAGAGTGAACAGAAGTTCAGTCCAATTGGAAACAAAATGTGACTACATTGAAAAATGGGTCTGGGAGCGGTTCCTGGTACAAGAAGGTAGTCATCTCCTGCCAGGAGACAGATTCTGGCGGCAGGGGAGAACTCTCTCTTTGAGTTTTCCTTGTAGTCTGGGGGTGGAGCTTGCAGCACAGACTTTTCCTGGAGGGAGCTGATCTTACGTCAGCGCGTTTCAAAATGCTAGTTTTCGTATGTATAGCAGCGGCTCCTGCAGACAGTGCAGGTTTTTAGAGGATTACTCTTAAATGGATCAAAATACCGTTTTGGGGTTCTTTATAGTGAGACATGAACAGTAAAATGTATTTAATACCTCAAAAAGTAGAATTTTCATGGTAGGGCCCCTTTAAAGTCTAATGATAAAGTAAAACAACAATACATGCTCGAGCTAAACAGCTGACTCACAGAGAACATACAGCAAGACTTAACTTTTCATAACCATTACGTTAGATTTTAAATGTTGTATAGTCCTTTCAGGCCAAGTCAAGGAACGACAGCTTCCAGCCATTTTGGGTCTCGTTTTATAGATATTATAGCTTTACTTATTAATTTTTTGTTACTACAATACAACTACTTTCTTTAAACCAGGGTTGTCAAACATACAGATGGTTTAATCCGGACGAGTCATAAAGAGAAAAAAATAAAAGGATGTTGGGAAAAAAAAAAGCAAGTTTCCAGCACATTCCTGTGGTGAGTTCTGGTTCTGTATAGAAATGACTGCAATGTGCAATTCCGCCACTAGGGGGTGCAGGAAACACAGCCAACACAGGAAAAGATTTTTGAGCATTTCTTTGTATTTTGCACACTGACAATGGCCGATATTGACAGCCTAGTGAAGGCCAAACAATGCCAAGTTTCAAGGGAGAAAGGGAGGTTAACTCTTAAGTCTTGTGTTCACAAATTTTTCCAATTTTAATTTTGTTTATTTCTTCTTTTACTGATATACACCTTTATATTTTAGGCAGGGTTTTTATTTTTTGTCCTCGAGTTTACTATCAGGATTACCTCAATGTCTGATGTAAAACATTCAGTCTGTATAAAATAAAATAAACATTGGCCTCCGTGAAAAAAACATGTACTAATAAGTGATAAGGTTACTAGATTTGTGGCATCTTCTTTCAACTGAGAAAAAAACAAAACAATAAAAGCAACAGATTACAAGTCGACCATGGGTCACTTTGCTATTTTGGCCCCTGAACCAAAATGATTTTGACACCCCTGATTTAAACAGACACAAGTCGTGATTGGGAAATGTATTTTCCTCTGCTTTTTTCCAGTAGAGAAATGGTTGCAGTGATGGTGACAGTCTAAAGTTAGTAGGAGCATTCTAGATACTAATTAATCAGTGCTGGGCTATAGCTGTTACCCTGCAAAATCATTTTAAAGATCAATATTGATTTATAATACAAGTAAAGTGACATGTTGGTAGTCATTTTGTATTGAGTCACATACATTTCCTCCATTTTTAAATGGTAAATCTTCATTTTGTTGGTTGGTGGTTAATGATCTATTATGAATAAAACTGTGATGCTGGCCAGTAAAAAAATTATATAAATTAAAGCCGCAAGCGGCGTTGGATGGCCCGCAGTCGCTACCCGCCCTCTCCCTCGCCGGCCTCACCCTCGCCGCCCTCTCCCTCGCCGCCCTCTCCCTCGCAGCCCGCCCTCTCCCTCGCCGCCCGCTCATACGCACCAACGCCGCGCTCGCTGCCTTCCCCTACGCACCATGGCCCCATAAGCGACCCTGACCTTTGACCCAAACTCACCTGCTAAACAGCCACTATGCACCACTAACCCCCCCTCCCCTTACTGTATAGCTGTACTATGATGTAAGTGAGAAATTGCTTAAAAAGGCACTTTTTTAAAAATGGCGGCTTTTCTGGTAGTGTTATCTCCATAGCAACCATTTTATGTTTTGTTCGCCTGAGGTCACCGAACAGATTGACGTTAGTTTCACAAGAATCGGCCAAAGTATATTTTTTGATCTCCTTAGCAACAGAGGTTGTTTGCTTACCACGCCCACATTCCCTATATTACCATATTTTAAGATATAACACTTGTTTACGCTTTAACTTGGGATGGAAGTGAGAAATTGCTTAAAAAGGCACTTTTTTCAAAATGGCGGCTTTTCTGTTAGTGTTATCTCCATAGCAACCATTTTATGTTTTGTTCGCCCGAGGTCACCGAACAGATTGACGTTAGTTTCGCAAGAATCGGCCAAAGTACATTTTTGGATCTCCTTAGCAACGGAGGTTGTTTGCTAACCACGCCCACATTCCTTATATGGTCATATTCTATGATATTATACCTGTTACAGCTTAAGCCTGGGATCAACATATTAAAATCTCATTGCAATGCATTGAAATATGAGCGTGTATTAACACTACGCCACATTTGCGAGCTCGCCACGCGCACGCCATTCAAAATCTATAGCTTGTAACACCATATATTTTTTCCCAAAAGCTTCGCAATGATGCCAAAAGCGTTTGGGAACGATTGATGAATATCCCTAACAGTTATATTTGTTTAAAGCTGGTGCTAACAGTGGTTTTTTTGGACAATTCAAGATGGCGGCCCTTCCCAAGGTCAAAGGTCAACGAAACTTCAGGGGTCGTTGAAGACTAACGCCAGGGGCATGTGGGTCAAATTTCGTAAAAATCGGACTAACGAAAGCTACGTTCTAACTTTGTAAAATTCCCAAAATGTCCGATTTCGAAACAAAATGGCCGCCAAGTGGTAGGTCGTGGAGCCATCCCATAATAATGTAAAATTTAGCCATGGATATATCCAATAAGGCTACGTTGGTTTCGTTCGCGAATTCAAAACTTTTTTTTTGATTTTGCTGAGTCAGCAGTTTTTTTCGTAACGGTTTTTTGCGTACCAGGGCCGCATTTTACGCATTACGGTTTCGAAAGTTACGTTGTTTCGTTCAGCTTGAGCCTCCGCACGCGTGAATACCCGTTTTGCGCAAATCGGCCAAAATATGTGCGAGCTAGCTAAAACCGTGGCGGTTGCGACCTCGCCACGCGCACGCCATTCAAATTCTACAACTTCTAATTCCAACATTTTTCTCACAGTACATTCCCATTTATGGCCAGTGATGTGACATAACAATTGATATAACCCCCTAGGAGGTATTTCTTTTTGTAGCTTTGAGTAAAAGTGCTTTTTCTCAACTTTTCAAGATGGCGGCGTCTTCCCAAGGTCAAAGGTCAATGAAACTTCCAGAGTCGTTGTAGACTCGCGCTGAGGACCTAATTCTGAAGTTTCGTGAAAATCGGACAAACAAAAGTTCCGTTTTCCCATATTCTGGAAAAACGTGAAAATCGCCATTTTTCTGATTTCGGCGCAAGATGGCCGCCAAGCCTACAGCTTGACGGCCATCCCATAATGATTTCAAATGTTCCAGGGCTTATCCCCAACACGTGGCATGGGCTTTCGTTTGCGTATTTCGAAATTTTTTTTTTTGGCCCCATAGGCGATTTTTGGCCCATTCATTTTTTTTACGGAAACGCTCGCCGTGATGTCATCGTGTTGGGCAGGGTCACGAGCAACATGCCAAAAATTCATTTTCAATTTTCCCTACGTGTGATAAAATTTTGAGGTACTTTTCGTTCATGTGGCGGGGGTGAAATTTTGGGCTCAAAGGCGCAGAAAGATTGAATGTTTAAGCAAAAACAATATGGTCCTTGCAGTCAGTAGACTATAAGTAGGCCATAATTAGCATACTAGTGTTTTTCTATTTTTAAAGTGGGGTTGTAAAAGAAGAAATTATAAAGTTACACCTTGTCAACATTAGTTTTAGTTGTACATCAAAACACAATCTGAATATGTGATCTTACCATCCACGTCATTAGCCTCTGGGCTGCCTCTTGATTCTGGGGTGGATCTTTCCAAGATCACAGTTGAGCCACTTGACTCTGTGTCCTCAGCAAATGTCTCTTGACTGCTGCTGCTTTCAAGGTTCATGTCTCGTCGCCGCTTTCTTGAAGGAGTTGCTCCCTGCTTCTTTTTGGTTGGAGTCACATTCTACACCCTTTTCAAAAGCTGCTTCTTGACAGATTCCTAACAAAAACAAAACATATTGATTAAAAATTGTATTAATTTAAATTTAAATGATATTGATGAGGGGGCTGCACGGTGGCGCAGTGGTTAGCGCTCTTGCCTCACAGCGAGAAGGCCCCGGTTCGACTCCCGGCTGGGACCTTTCTGTGTGGAGTTTGCATGTTCTCCCCGTGCATGCGTGGGTTTTCACCGGGGACTCCGGCTTCCTCCCACCGTCCAAAAACATGCTTCATAGGTTAATTGATGACTCTAAATTGCCCCTAGGTGTGAATGTGAGAGTGGATGTGTGTGATTGAGGCCCTGCGACAGACTGGAGACCTGTCCAGGGTGAACCCCGCCTTCACCCATCAGTAGCCGGGATAGGCTCCGGCACCCCGCGACCCCGAAAGGGAAGAAGCGGCCAAGAAGATGGATGGATATTGATGAGCACTGACTAAGAATAAATCATATCATCCTACCCACTCAGCTCCATTAGCTGCAGATTTGTCCTGCACCATTGGGAAATACTCAATGAGACGTTTAGCCACCACAGTAATCTCACGGCTGCATGGATATTGGAAGTCATCTCCTGCAGCTCTTTTGATTGCGATCATGCTTGTAACTGTATTGGTCTAACCATGTTGGTCTCCTGGGTTTGAAGATGGGTTATTGACGGAGGAGGAAGACTGGCATGAAACAGGGATTGGAGCAGGGGGAGTAGGGCTGGCATTACAAAGTCCAGTGGAGGTGCATGGTTGAACCTGGTCTGATTCTTCACCCTTAAATCTCACAGAAATTACAAGTGAATGGGAGTGCTCCATAAAACACCCAGATAAAAAGTGTCACCAAAAATGGTAAATGGCACAATAAAATATCTACACAAAGTTAAAATTAAATTTCACCTCATTTTCAGCATGTGCAATTCTCCAAATGGCTCTCCTTCTAAAAAAGTGCTTTGGCCCCGGAAAAAGATCGCGCGAGTCCTCTTTAGACAGGCTGGGAAGCATGTCTGAGGTAACACTGTCAGCTAGAAAACACAACCATATTGTATATACACGGTATAATGATTAGATGGTTATTAGTGTAAACCTACAACATGTTCAACAAACTGTTTTACAACCTAGAAGGGAAGTCCTATATAATAAAACAAAAACAACAAGAACAGACTTTTCAGCAAACTAACTTATATGTTTTTAATGAAAGTAGTACAAGAAAAAATTCCTGCTTTCCAGCAGCCCAAAAATAGGGTTTTATTTTCTGGGTACAGCACTGTCTGTTTGACATTTTTCCTCAAATTCTTCCTTTTTAAAATAATAATAATAATAATAATAATACATTTCCCCCTTTAAAATGTCCTGATCGTATCAGTGGCAGCTAATAAAAGAAAATAATCTTTGGGGAGAAGTTTGATCCAGCTGTATTTCAGCCGTTCTGCTTGGCAGGAATCTGCTCACAGCTGGAGGCGTGGTGCCGGTGTAGGTAGCAGATGTGCTCAGCCTGTCAGATCGGCTCGGGGGCTTGCTCATAGATGACGTGTAAGATTGTGATTGGTCCGGACCATTAGAACACTGTCACGTGACACGGGGAATGACACACTTCCGCCATAACAATGCACGGATTCTTCCCGAGTTAAAAACCGAGGAGGTCCGAACAAATACGTTAAGAATCACAAAAGGAGAAGGAATATTTGCAATCAGCCGCAAAAACCTTGACAACGAAATAATCCGATGGAGAGGAATCATCACAGGATAATGATCGTTATTTTAATAGAGAGAAATCAGGCTGGGAAGGATGAAGTTTGAGGTAAAGTGGGTGGTAGCGAGTAGCATGCTAGCTTGTTGTTGGTCGCACATTTTTTTAAAAAGAAAGTAATTATTCGCACGTATTTTTTCTAAATACATCCTGCCAATGTTGAACTGGTCGCACGGACCGGATGAAGTCCCGCTAGAATATGCAGCTCACTTTCTGCTCCGTTACACAAACACTGAGGAGAGCAGACGTTAGTGAAGGAGCTGTCAATGCCAAAATAATAAATAATAGCGGTCTAATGGTCCGGACCAATCAGAATCTTAAACGTCATCTATGCGCAAGCCCCCGTGCCGATCTGACAGGCCGAGCACATCTGCTATCTACACCGCAAAAGCGGCGGGTGAGGCTTTCGCCGTGAACTGCGAAAGTCAACGCCAGAGCAAAAAAAAAAAAAATCATGCTTACCCCCCCACACACACACACACAAATATATTGTTCGGTCGAGGCGACTCACTCTACCGGCGGAAGGATACAGTGCACAAGGTCCCTTCGTCTTATTTCTGAAACCACTAAACATTAAAAGACCCCATTCAATTGGAAGAATATGGAAAGCATTTGGACTCGGCCTAAGTATATGTACATCACGCGACGTTGTGTGACCAAATGGCGCAATTGTACATCTGACCGTTACAACTAGCTAAGGGCTAAAAGCCTGAAGCTACACTAAGATAACCGCCAACCTTTCTTTCTTATTCCTGAAGTTTTACGGCAATAAAAAAAGTACAATTGTACAAAAATGTACATTTTTCGAAGCATGGTTGTTAATATTAACGTATTAGCAATGACAGCCCACATAACAAGCTGAGCAAGTAAAACAGTTCAAAGTAGCATTTCATGCCTGTAGCTAATTTCTACATCCATTAAAACTACAAAGACAGAAAAAAAAATCCATATTACCTTTCAGTACTGATGCAGTTATAGGGTCCATATTTAAAAAAAAACGCCCTTTCATCTCCGTCCATTGTAAAGGAAATGTGGTGGATTTGTTATGGTATGCAACAGGTTAGCTAGTTAGGCGCCCGAGATCTGAAAAAATAACCGTCCCCCTCGTTTTGGCGCTTCTCAGTTTGGAACGTACCATATGATAAATTAGGGGTAACATACACGAGATGGAAATTTTCAAACCTGAAAATATGAGTAACTTATAGAGTAAGAATTTGAATTATATACAGTATATTATAATATAGATTATTACAACAAGTTAATTCCATAAAATCTATTTTAGATATAAAACACAAAAATGTAAGTTCTTAAACTGCCCTATGCTGTTAGTTAATGTTGTGAACATAAATTATGAAATCCTTGACCACCCAGCCCCCTCCATCTTCTACAGAGACGGGGAGAGAAGAGAAGGAATGTTTTAGTAATAGATAGAATTTTTTGGTTGTTTTATGAACTTCAAAATGATTTGGCGCTGCGTTATCTTCCTTTTTTCACCAGTTTTTCACTGAAGCTCTTACTGAGCCACATCAATCGAATGCACAGCCGCAGTCCGGACTTCAGGTTGCTTTGTGGTATTGATGAATGTACTGAGGAATTTCGAGTGTACAATTCATTCTACCATCATGTAAAGCAGGGGTCTCAAACTGAAATCAGCCGGGGGCCGCTGGAGGCGGAGTCTAGGTGAGGCCGGGCCGCATCAGGATTTTCACAAGAAAATCCCTGAGAAAACATTCCAGTGTTCTCAAATATCTTTATTTTTAACACAAAATAAAGAATAAATAATGAACGACGTGTATAGATCTTTGTCCGTGTTGATTTACATATATAAAAAAATAAGGGTAGTTAATGTCTGTTTCTGAAATAGTTTATATTGAAGATTAAATTTAAGATATATTGCTAGGGGGTAGAATTGATAAAGTTTTTTAAACTTTTTTCTACTCCATTTCAAACTACATAATAGAGGTGTAATGTATTTATTTATAATTTATGGAGAATTTTCTGTTGTTTTTTTCTTGTTTTTTACCATGTACATTAAAAGATGAATACAAAAATAAATAAATTAGTAATAAATAAATAAAATAATAATAATAACCAAACAACAGATACAGACAACTGAAGAAACCACATATTGACTGACTGA
>NW_023416892.1:61955-94072 GCF_002922805.2 Oryzias melastigma | reverse complement strand
CTAAATTTTAAGAATGTTTGCAGGTCTTTGATAAATCAAAACCAAATATATGAAAGCTGCCAAAATGCTGATCCTTCAAAACATCCAATCTTTTCAAATGCAAGGGAGATGGGACCTGTATCTGAGGTTAAAGATTTACAGTATTTACGAGGAAAACTGAGAGACTTCCTAGGGTATGAAGAAGTTAACCATGCTGTATCAGTCAAATGGCTTGTGATAAATGGCAATAAATACATAACTCAGAAAACGATGATACTTGCCAAAGTAATGCACGGTGAAATGCCAGAATTTGGACTGATTAAAAACATTTTTGTTGTTGATTCAATACTGTTTTGTATGGAATACCAGCCATTTCAAACTATACACTTTGATAGAAATGTCATGGCCTATCAGGTTGAGGTCCCACACCTTGCACAAGCTACAGAGTTAGTGGAAGTAAATAAGCTGGTGGATTTTACCTCTTATTACACTATCAGCTATCATAGCCAAACCTTCGTACAGGGAAAATATTACCTTGGAGATGTAATAGAATTGTACAACAGCGAAAACTCGTGACCCATTGTATGTTGCCCAGACATCAGAACTTGATGACTTAAAGTGTCATAGAAAACATAAATGATCTGAATGTAAATGAAAAAACTTTTTCTCTTTGAATGTGTTTCCAGTGTTACAAGTTAAATGTTAAAATGTTATGTGTAAATTTACAGTTCTCTGTCAATTGTGCTACAATACAAATACACATTTTGCATTGTTGATAATAAAAAAACAATGGAATCTGACTGTTTGTTTTTTATTTAGTTCTGGAAAATAAAATTTTTTTCAATGTCAGAATTTCTTATTTTTTTGCTTGAAATAAGAAAATACTACTTTGAAAATACAGTTGCGCACCATGATGTTACTGTTGTAACTATTGAGATTCTAGTTTCAAGTGAGTTTTTACTCATAATAGGCAAAAAAATCTTATTAACAAGCTTTAATATCTTATTGAGATAATTAAGTACGTAACTTCTTAAGATAAGAAAAAATATCTTGTATAAAAGCTACTAAATGAGAAGAATTATCTTACTGTTAAAAAATGAGCAAGTTTTTGCTTGTTTGAAGATTTTTTATCTTAGTTAGATTTTAGTTTTTGCAGTGTAACTTTACTGCGCAAAAATCATGGATGAAATCCTCAGATTCACCATAGCTGGTGGTGCATTCTGGGACTGCATCGAATTTACATACTTAGGCAATTTCATCAAGAGCCCACTTTTGCTGCACTCAGGTGCGCTGGTAATTTCTAGCATTTGCTCACACTGATATTAGCCTACACAAACACACTCACTTTTTGCTCCATGTCATTATTATTCTTTGAAATGACAAAAAAAACAACACACTGATCTGTAAGAACACAAAAAACATTGCACATTTTCGATTTATTTTAATTATCTCTACTTTTTTACTCTATAGAACCATATTGCATTCAAAAAGGGCAATATTATTTTTTAATCCTTAAAATTTATATCAAAATCTATTCAAAAATATCTTGGAAAAACAAACTGTGAGGGAAAAGTTGACCACATCATGATCATCCAGCAGGTTATCCATGAACTTTACTGGCACAAAGCATTATCCATTATTATTAGCGGTTTTATTTTGTTCGTGGGACATTAATCATTAACTGGAAACAAATTAAATCAAAAGTTTTCTCTGGAAATGTATAAATAATTTTTCCGTTTGGCTAGTAAGAGTCCAAATTTGGCTGATAGACTTTGAATGTTACCATCCACCCCGGCTTGTAACCAAAAGGTAATTAGATCTGTCGGAGGTACGCACAGCTGTGTGTCCAGTCCTTGCTGCTTTGTCTCTCATAGAGCAGCTTCAGGCTGATGACACTAAAACTGTGAACCAAACTTTATCTCTTCATTCTAGCGTTTCTGTGGTTTTAGTGTTTTATTATTGCTACAAAATAGGATTTAAGTCTCTATTCTCTAAAGCTAAGAGCTAATTCTGTCACTTCCCTAAACAAACACATCAATCATGCACTTTGTATAGGGTACGTTTGATTTGTTCTCTGGGGACACTAAATTTATTTACAGTCGAGTTTTCATATTTCTATGTGAGTTGGAGGCTGGTTCGTATGTGTTTGTTGGTTAATTTATTTTTGTATTAATATCTTTTTTTTTTTTCATTTCACAGAGGATGATGTTATTGCCAACTATTTCTAAAGTTTGGTTTATTAGACACAGATGTTTTACTGCAGCAAAAAGTGAGAAATTAAGTAATGAGGATTTCTATAGTCTAGTAATTGTAATTTCAATACTGAAATTTGAACTTTAATGGATTACATTTCTCTGTTACTGACAGGATTTTGTTTTTCCTTTGTCCATAAGACTGAAAATTAGGTCAAGAAATTGGTCTTAATTTTTCATATGTCAGGTCTTATATAAGTCTTGAGAAGTCTTAAATTTAACTTGATTTTAATGTTTTTGCTATTTTTTTTTCTGTTGTGTTTTTACAGAGGGTGAGGTTGAGATAACTTATGAGGAGCTGTTGGTGTTTACCACAGGGGCAGACTCAATCCCCCCACTGGGTTTCCAGCAGCCTGTCCTCATTGAGTTTTATGACCAGGAGCCAGGGACGAGGCGGATCCCCTACGCGTCAACATGCAGTTTGACCCTCTTCCTTCCAAGAGGTGTAGGTGAAGAGGAAGACTTCAAGGAACTGATGAACACTGCAATCAAAGGTTCACTGGGATTTGGAAAAGTGTAAATATTTATACAACTTTCATTTTACTGCTTTCATTTACTTTCATTTAATCTTAATTTTATTTTAATTTAATTTAATTTAATTTAATTTAATTTAATTTAATTTAATTTAATTTAATTTAATTTAATTTAATTTAATTTAATTTAATTTAGGTGTCGAACTCGAGGGTCGGTGTCCTACATGTTTTCCAACCAACCAGCCTTTGAAGCTCCTTATTGGCTTAACACACCTGATCCAGGTAATCAGCAGTGGATAAGGCAGGATTTATGGAAAACCAGGAAGATGTCAGCCCTTGATGACTTGAGTTTCACACCCATGCTTTAGAGGATCAAGTTTGATCCACTGAGTGGACCTAGAGGAGATCATGGTCTGAAACTAATCTGTGACCTCATCTCTTTTTTGACTTCTGACCATGATTAAACATTTGGAAATGTTGAGCATTTTTTCTCGTTTACGTGGAGATCAATGGTTTGCATTGTGAATAAAAACATGTTTTAATGGCACTGCAGTGTGTTTATTACAAATTTAAAATGAACAAGGTTTTTTTATGACATAAAAACATAGAATTTTGAAATGTGAATAGAAATTTGGAAATAGTAACTCAGCTAAATTTTACTCAGAATTTTAAAGCTGTTTAGTAATGTCTCTTCTTGCAGGTGAAAAACCAGAATGCTGATGTGTGCATTGTAATAATGGATTATGGCAATAAACAAAATGGTTTCATGGCAATGCAAAGGATTTATTACAAATTTAAGAAGAACATGTTTTTCTGTAACAAAAAAAATATATAGAGCTCGGGATTTCATGTTCTTCTACATGCATTCAATCAAATGTTACATTCAGCATTTAGTCTGCATGTCTGTCAGTCACAGATGAAAAAGGTCATGCTTGTGGTAAACTGAATCAAAACAAGTCAGGTCAGGGAAAGTCTGTCCATGTCGCTGCTCAGCACCACACCTGCGGAGAAAGGATCCTCTTCAGGTGAAGATACTGAGGTACGAGACCTCAGCTCCTGCTCACATGCTTGCAGCTTCCTCTGCACTGGACATCAGCTCCACTGAAAACCACCAGCTCTGTTGATCTTTCATTCAGGAAAAAGTTGAGCTCTCCAAGATGAGGAAAAAGCAGGTTATTCCAGACAAAAAACATGGAGGAGATCAAAAGACCGAACTTGGGTTACAATGCATCCTGTCTGATAAAAAACATTCTGAAAAACTTTGGTGCTCCTATGCCTGAAAATCCAAACTGTGTTTTTATCAATATAGATGACACTTCCATATGTGGCAGACATAACCAAATCTAAAGACCCTGGCTATCTGTAGTAATACATCTAATGATGTCATCATGCAGTCATATTAAAAAAAAAAAAAGAAAAACACAGACCCAACACTGCAGTTTTCCTGTCAGCGCAGCTGTTACACCTCTGAGAATCCTGGCCATGTGACATCCCCACCCACCCTATCTCTGACTGATTACAGGTTATTAGTCATTAGGACTCAGGAATGTAATTTTTCTACAAACATTTCTGCAGTCACGTGACGGCTTCATTTAATAACAACAAATGTATATCCACACCTTAAGTAGGGATGAAGCGATACCTTTCAAGTTGTTGATGTTTAACAAGAAGTCAATGAAATACATTGTTTTGCTTTAAATGCTTTTCGTTCCTGTTAAAGGACAAGTTAAAACATTTTGCCAGACAATATTCAGGGTGTGATTAACAGTGAAAAATTATTTAAATTGCTTGTTTCACATTGTTAATTGGTGATCGTTAGCAGAACATTTTTAGGTAAATTTATTTCACAGCTGCAGATTATTCCAAATTATTTCTTCACCCATGGATTTTACACAATCTTTAAAAAGTAACCACGTGTTCATTTTGTAACAGCATGCTGTTTTGATATTTTGATCAGAAAAAAAAATATATATATATATATATATATATATATATAGTAATAGAGACAAAGAAAGCCTGCTGTTGTATATTTTACAGTTTATCGGTCAAAAAATGCATCTGTAAAAAGCAAAGGAGCAAAAAGGAAGCAGTGACCACGATCAAAATCCTGATATTGCTGTATGCCAGCAAAAGAAAAAAAGCAGTTTAAGAAATGTCATGAGCTGGACTCGAACCCGGTCATTCTGTATCACGGACCAGCGACATTACCCCTAGGCCACGGCCCAGGTGCGTGATGGACGAAGACAAAACGGGGTATTCTATATGTAAAGGATAATACCCGACGAAGTGTGCATTATGAGACATGAACGTACTTCACGGAGGCTTCGCGTCAGACGGTTTAGGCCTCCGCGAAGTGCGTTCATGTTTCATAATGCACACTTCGCCATGGAACACGGCATGAAGCCGGAAGCCGTTACAGACCTCAGCTGCAGCGGTAAAGTGTCGCTGTTTTGAAAGAAAGACCCGGACAAATTAGGATGTTTTTCTTCTTTTCCTGAAGTTAAGCCTTCAGTGACCAACTAGAACATAAACGGAACACAATCAGCTTCTGTCCGTGTTTCTTTTCACGGCAGGTTCTTTCTTCTGAGCTGCTCTAAAGCAGAGACTCCCTCTTGTGGTGAGACAGAAGACCACACCTTTCATGTCGAGTAATAGTAATAGAGACAAAGAAAGCCTGCTGTTGTATATTTTACAGTTTATCGGTCAAAAAATGCATCTGTAAAAAGCAAAGGAGCACAAAAGAAGCAATGACTCCTAATATCCTAATCCTAATATTGCTGTGTGCCAGCAAAAGAAAATAGCAGTTCAGGAAAGGGAAAGGAAAGGTCATGAGCTGGATTCGAACTCGGTCTTTCTGAATCACAGGTCAGTGACTTTACCCCTAGGCTACGGCCCAGGTAGTGACATTTGGACGCGCGGTTTTGACAGCACTGGAACGCCGCTTTCGACGCGCGGTTTTGACAGCACTGGAACGCCGCTTTCGACGCGCGGTTTTGACGGCACTAGAACGCCGCTTTCGACGCGCGGTTTGCACACAATAAAACGCCGCTTTCGACGTGCGGTTTTTACACAATAAAACGCCGCTTTTTACGTGCTACTTTTAAAACGTGCGTTAAAACCGGCGTTTTTCGTGGCAAAAACGCCGGTTTTTACGGGGGTTTTCCTGGGGATTATTGGCCCCTTTGGCTTGCCATAACCCTCCGCGCCGCTGCGCGTCGCTCCGCGCTTGGTGTGACCGACGCAATAGGTTAACATGGGCGCCGAATGGAAGCGCACGCCGTTCCGCGCCGCTTCGCGGCGCTATCGCGTCCTGTGTGACTCCAGCGTAACAGTTTTTCAGCCCAAAGGGGTTGGGGGGAGCAATATGAAGACGATTCCAAAATAAATGACATCGTGTTTCAATGTCCAGGTTACTAAAGGAACAGTGTCTGTCTATATCGACGTAGAGACGGGATTTCGCTGGATAGCACCTGTGAAAGAGTTTGAAACAAACCTCCTGAGGTTTGTTGGGGATAAAGTATTTCAAGGATAGAGTCCAAACTTTCTTCCATTCGATTTCCGGTTCAAATGTTCTCCAATAGTGGGTAACGTAAGGTATAGTTGCTGTGTTTTGTTGAAAAAGGGATCTTGTTTTTTTGTTCCTGGATGAAGGGCTGGAAATAAAACACAATTTACCTACAGAGGTTTTAGACAACGACACAATCTGTGTGAAGTACACATGCTCCCCTTAAATAACATCAGCACTCCTGGAGGAATAGCATCCATTACAATAGAAAACTCTCTAGGAGTGACTGGAATGTGGTGGGTTTCTAGGAACTCATTATATGATAATAATTTGCCTTCTAAATTAAATAGTTGTTTAACATATAATATATTATTATTAAACCAGTTAGGAAAAAATATAGATTTTCTCTGGTAAAGGATGTCACCATTGTTCCAAATACGGAAGTTGTGAGGAGAGAACATAGACTGTATAAGAATAACTGGACAGAGCAACCCCCCCTACTTCCGTGTTCCATATAGGAAGTACCACTGGGTTGCAAAAAGGCCAAAGTCCCATTGACTTCCATTGAGAAACAGACAGTTATTTCTCTGTCATTTTATAAGTCAGAATAATCATTCTTCCTCTGCTGCTTTCTGCTTAACTTCTTTTTTCTAATCCTAATTTTTTCTTAAAGATTTTTTTCCATTATCACAAGTTATTAGAGTTATAAATTGACCAATCAGATGGCTCAATAAGCGTTTGTGGGTCTGATGTTGAACGTCTGGGGGGTTTGATTGACAGATGACGGGTAGCCAATGGGAGCAGACTTCATCAATGGGTCCGTGAAGACCTTTTAACACCTACTTTACAATTCAACAATGTACCAATCATTGTCCTGCTGTTGTTTTCCTCAATGGAATGTACCGATGCAGCAGTTTAAAACAACAAGAGGAGCATGCTGTCGACATTTTTAGATGAGGATTTACTCTGTAGAAATAGATTTCACTCTGAGGTTATGTGCTTTGGACTTTTTTCTTTGTTTAACGTTCGTTTTTCTTTATTTCACTGCTTTGATTGTATCTTATAAATTATACGTTGCATATATGCGCATAAAATCACCAACCAAAGTTTCATCTTCGCCGTAATTTTCCAGCTTCAGCCTGAATTAGACGCAGCCGTCTGAGGACCGCGAGACAAACTAGAAACCTGGTCGTGTTTTCAAACAGAGAAAAGATCCAGCTGTTCACTTGTTAGGATGGTTATTTATTTTAAATACCGCTGAACGCGCTAAATCCAAAACTAGTCTTATATTGTTTGTAATGTGACTATTAGACATAAAGCCTGACTGAGATTCATCAATAACAGCAGAGAGGGTTTTTTTTATTCTTTTGGCTAAAATTTGTGCTAATATTTTATAACCATTGTTAAGTAAACAAATTGGTCTCCAATTATCTATGAATAATTTATCTTTATTGGGTTTTGGGAATAAAGATATGATACCTTGTGTCACAGTAGGAGGGAGTTTACCTCCTTCAATGCTTTCCCAAAGTGTTTTAAAGATGAAGGGACTCAGTTCTTGAGAGAATCTTTGATAGAACTCTCCTGATAAACCGTCACTACCAGGTGATTTATTGTTTTTGAGACTCATGATGAGTCTCTAAAACAGTAAAGGGGAGGAGTCCAGCTTTAGAACCTGCAGAGAACCAACAAACAGCAGAAAGCCACACTGTGGGAAAGACTCCACACTTCTGACTGATGTTCACGTCCACTTTATTCTTCACAGGAAAGATTGGAACAGAACACTGACGACTAAAAAGAACAGAGAAACACTTCTAATCTCTGATACAAAACAGGAATCACAACAACACAAACATCAGTCACATTCTTCATCTGACTCCTTATTACAACTTTACTTTACAAAAGTGTAACTTGCTCACATGACTCAAAGTATGAACTGCAGTCAGTTTTAGTCTAAAACATAAAATTAAAGGTTTACTAATCAGATAAATAGTGAAGAAAATACTTCTAGTGTTGTCATGGTAACACACAGACATAGACAACATTGTCTCAGAATAAACTACAACTACAATAGTTAATCTAACAAATGTAAGCAATGCACTAAATGTATAAAAACTATTAATAAAAATCAACCGACAAAAATTGAACATTATCAACGAAATTATGAAAATCAAACCTTACTGTCATAATTCAGAACAAAACATTTCAACTCCAAGTATATAAGAAAAGAAATTTCATGATCAAGTTAAATATTTTTGTTAATCAACACAAAAGTGAAACTCATGATGTATGCAATAATTGATACTAGGGATGTCCCGGTCAGGTTCTTTTGGTTCTGATCCGATTACGAGTCATTTGATTTTTTTTTTATTAGGAAAAGAAAAACATTTATTAGTTTCTTTCTTTTTTAAAGCTTTTTGAGTTTTTTAAGCTCTTAAGAGATCTTTTTTTTTTTTTTTCCAGTTCCAGGTCACGGGCAGACGCGTGTCTCCAGTTCTCCTCAACTCTTCGGCTTTTACAGTCTTTTAAAGTTGTCTACAAGCGACTTTAATCACCAAGCTGCAGCAACAACTACCGCAACGAGGAGAGTTGAACATGGCACCGAAGAAAAATCTTGAAGCCGATCTGGCAGAGCTCAAAACCGCGTTAGCCGACATCCAGGCTAAGATAACCTCAGCAGTTCTCTCTGAATCTAAGCTGGAACTTCAAGAAAAACTATCACCGCTACTACAACTCGTGGAAGATTTCCATCAAGAAAAAGCACGTAACGAACAACGAGATAATCGCCAAGATCTCCTGGAGAGGAGGATGCATGACATGGATCAACAGGCACGGATGAATAATGTGATTCTCACGGGACTTCAACTACAACCCTGGGGGCGGCCTGGTGCTACCAGCGCTAGCATGGAAGCTAACGGAGCTGTGATGAAAGCTATACCGACCGTAGAGGATCAAGTTTGAGTATTTCTTGCGTCTAAAGGGATTTCCTTGGACCTAAACACTGTTGAGGTCTGTCATCCGCTTGAAGCAAAATGTGAAATGTGAACTCAAAAACCGCTGAAGGTGAACTCTGAGCCGATTCTGAGCTGCAGAACTCGAGCACATTTCCCTTGAGATGAGACCTTCAGTCTCTCAGTCAAAACAACGAAGATCCGTTATGTGGCCTTAAACTTGTTCCTAAGCTGTGATGTAGCACTGATTTCTGATCAAATTGCTGATCCTTTTCTTTTCAATTTATTATTTTTCTTTGTTATTATAATCATTTTTTGATTAATACAATCTGCACAAATTGTATTTTTTTCTATTTAGAATAAGAATATTTTGATTTCTTTGATTAATACAATCTGCACTAATTGTCTTTTTTTAATGAGAATATTTAGATTTTTACTGCATTAGCAAGTAAAGATGATTTAATTATTACTTTTTGTATTATCATAATTCATGCACACAGTGTCTTTTTTCAATGAAAATATTAGATTATTGTTTATATAATATGCAGTAATGATTACTAAAAAGTTTACAATCACTATGGTATTAATTTTCTTTACTGATTAATATAAATGATTTGTCGTGGATGCTTTGAAACTTAAGCACATTAATGATATTAATGATCCTTAATAGCCTGAATTTATTAATATTTGATATTAAGTCCAGAACCCGATATTGATCATTTCTGTCCGATAAATAAAACAGGCATATCAAAGGACAGCTCGGGTCCTACAGAGTTAAATCACAGAGCTAGCATTTAGCACTTAGCAGATGCTGTTTAGCCATCTGTCTGCAGCACGAAGAGCTTCACATTAAAAAGAAACAAAAACTGTCTTTTTTCTGTTAATATGCCTTTATGTTTACGTTAAGACAAACCATTAGAGACACTTGCTTTCAGTTTAAAGTGTTTTTAAAAGAGTTATTGATCCTGGAAGTCTGGATCTGTGATCTACTAGCTAGCTTGACTTATTGTTTACATTAGCCTTCTGCTTGAGCTGCTGCCGTTTTCTGATGCATTTTATGGCAATTACATTTGGTGATCTGTTCATGACATGCAGACTTCTAGTGGGGTATTTATCCTGAATAATATGCCTGACATATAAAATTTTGATCTTAATAAGAATAAATGAAATATGCAATTCTGATAGGGAGACTATTTCCGATTTCGATCGAGTCATAAACTACTTGATCCGCCCCGATTTCCTATTATGTGATCGGATCAGGACATCCCTAATTTTAGATAATAAATAGTATTAAAACTAGTGAAGAACAGTACAATAATTAGTTTAAGGTTTTTTTATGTGATGCATATAAAAACATGCTTATATAGAAATATATGCAACATTTTAGCATAATTATGTGTAATCTTACAGATCAGTGTGTTGTAGTTGTGAGTCACAATGTAATGGAGCACCGAATGAGTGTTTGTGTTGGCTGAGGTCAGTGTGAGCAAATAGTAGAAACTCCCGGCGCACCTGAATGCAGCAATAGCGAGTTCTTAATGCAAGCGCATAAGTGCTGAAATTCCACGCAGCCCTGAACGCACCTCGTGCCGGGTGAATGTTACAATTAAATCCATTAAATCTGGGCAATAAATTCAGGATTAAATGTTTAAACAAACTCTAAAATGGATGTTTGTGGCGACCAGCAGTGGAGGGAGAAGCAGACTTCATTCTGGATGTGTTTGAGCCTCAGAGATGAAGAACAGAGACTCACCTGTCAACGTGAAAGAGTTTTTTGACCGGCAAAATAAAGTTTTACCCACGTTTGGCGGTTGTTAATTTAGATTCTTGTATTGTATATTCTTGTATTGAAGTGTGGGTTATAGAATATCATTTTATGACTGACTTAATTTCTTTTTTAACAAAGTAGACCCCACCCTCGATCCCATCCCTCCTCTTAATTTAGGAGACCCGCAGCTGAACTGCCCCTCCGCCCTTCCCTCTCTCTTCACACCTGTCTGTTGTATTCTCAGCCGACGGGAGCGCATGCACCTGTAGGGGGCGGCAATTCGCTGGTTTCAGGCCGTTCAAAACATTGTGATATGACAGGTAGTAGAAACCAACAGCGGCGCAGACTTTTTTTCCTCCAAGAGCTGAGCTGCCGCCCCCTTCGAGTTGGCACCCCGAGCAGCAGCCCGTACTGCCCGTGCCTAAAATCGCTACTGTTATCATGCCATTCTTAAGCCTTTCAGAGTAAACTATATCCATATAGATCTAATCTATCTTTGCAGATTAGGTGCAAGTGTGCAAGAACCCATTTCTTCTCAGAGTCAATGCTAAAATGAAATAATTTTAAGGTGTTTACCCTGGGGTAGTGCTGGCAGTGAAGACACTTCCTTAAAGGGGCCGTCCTCACTTTGTGATGTCAGTTTGTGAGAACCCGCTTGTTTTTGTGGGTTAGGAGGGGCTGGTGCTCAGAGCACAAATTTTTAGAGGATTACACAGAAATGCCTGAATGTATCAAAATACCGCTTTGGGGTTGTTTGTAGAAAGGAATCAACATTATAATACACTTTTTAAAAGTTGATTTTACATGATCCTTAAAATAAGGGAAAATGTTTTTCACAATATTTAAACCTTCCTAGTTAAAACATTATTATAATTTCTTCCTGAATCATCCACTATGCGTTTCAGTTGCTTTTTTTTTTTATAAAAAAAAGGCTTCTCTCCTGTATGAGTTTTCATGTGTTTATTGAGATGAGATATTTGACTAAACCTTTTGTCACATTCTTTACAAAAAAAAGGCTTCTCTCTTGTATGAGTTCTCATGTGTGATTGGAGATGAGATATTTGACTAAAACTTCTGTCACATTCTTCACACGAAAAAGGCTTCTCTCCTGTATGAGTTCTCATGTGTGATTGGAGATTAGATATTTGACTAAAACTTCTGTCACATTCTTCACACGAAAAAGGCTTCTCTCCTGTATGAGTTCTCATATGTGATTTAAGATTAGATATCTGACTAAAACATTTGTCACATTCTTTACACGAAAAAGGCTTCTCTCCTGTATGAGTTTTCATGTGTCTATTGAGATGAGATATTTGACTAAACCTTTTGTCACATTCTTTACACAAAAAAGGCTTCTCTCCTGTATGAGTTCTCATGTGTTTATTGAGATTATATATTTGACCAAAACTTTTGTCACATTCTTTACAAAAAATAGGCTTCTCTCCTGTATGAGTTATCATATGTGATTTAAGATTAGATATCTGACTAAAGCATTTGTCACATTCTTTACACGAAAAAGGCTTATCTCCTGTATGAGTTTTCATGTGTGATTTAAGATTAGATATTTGACTAAAACTTCTGTCACATTCTTCACACGAAAAAGGCATCTCTCCTGTATGAGTTCTCATGTGTAGTTTGAGAGAAGATTTTCGACTAAAACTTTTGTCACATTCTTTACACGAAAAAGGCTTCTCTCCTGTATGAGTTATCATGTGTGTTTTGAGATGAGATATTTGACTAAAACTTTTGTCACATTCTTTACACGAAAAAGGCTTCTCTGCTGTATGAGTTTTCATGTGTATTTTGAGAGAAGATTTTCGACTAAAACTTTTGTCACATTCTTTACACAAAAAAGGCTTCTCTCCTGTATGAGTTCTCATGTGTTCTTTGAGACTATATTTAATACTAAAATGTTTGTCACATTCTTTACACAAGAAAGGCTTCTCTCCTGTATGAGTTCTCATGTGTGTTTTGAGAAAATATTTATCGCTAAAATTTCTGTCACATTCTTTGCAAGAAAAAGGCTTCTCTCCTGTATGGGTTCTCACGTGTCTCTTAAGTTTAGATGCATAACTAAAACTTCTGTCACATTCTTCACAGACATAAGATCGTTCATCCGACTTAGTTCTCATGTAGACGGACACGTCGTGTGGATTTCTTGTTCTTTTTCCAGACCCTGCAGAGGAATGTCTCTTTTCTTTTGCGGATTGATTTTGTTTAACAGAAGTTTTCATCTTAAACTTTCTTCTGACATGAGAGTCGCACTGACCTTCTGACATATGACAGCTGGCCACACTTTGGACATGACTTCTGTCTCTTCTCTTCCTCTGATCTCTGTTCTGTGGCTCTGTCTCTTCATCTGGAGTTGATGTTGATTTTTCATGTTGGTTTCCTTCTTCATCCTGACTACCAGTTCCATTAAAGCTCTGTTGATTGTTTCCATCTGCTTCACTGTCAACATGTTCCTCCAAAGTAGGAATCTCCATAAAGGTTTCAGTCTCCTGCTTCAAATCAAGCTGCTCTTCATCCTGACTGATGCAGAACCCTTCTTGTTCCTCTTTAACTTGTGGAGGTTCAGGTTCCTCCGGTTCCTCTTTAGTCTGCGTGGGTTCTGGATCATTCTGTTCCACTCTTAAGTTCCTCTGTTGGTTCCAGAGATCTTCTTCTTCTATCACCCAGTGTTGAGGGAGGACTGCACAGACACAAATACAAGAACGTTTGAGAACTGTTATATATTTTTTTGGATTGCTAAGTGCCAAATTAAAATTTAAATCACCTCAGTCAGACGTACTATTGTTTAAAAAATTTTTAAATCTATCCATCCTTACATGCATTTTCTGAATACTCAGAATCCCTTTTCAGGGTCATGAAAATCCCTGGAGTCTATTCCAGCCACCAGAGGTGTGGACTAAAGTCAGATGACAAAGATTCGAGTCAGACTTGAGTCATTCATTTCATGACTTTAGACTCAACTCTACGGTGGCCCTGAAGGCTCACAGCACAACACATTAAGATGGCAACACAGACAACACATTAACACACACAACACATCAACTTGGCAGCACCCACAACACATTAACTTGGCAGCACCCACAACACATCAATTTGGCAGCACCCACAACACATTAACTTCACAACGGAAGTTTGATCCACAACGGAAGTTACGCGGCTTTTATTCTGAAATTTCCACCGGGCTAACCGGCTAACAACCGGCTAACAGAAAGTTTCGTCACAGGTGGTGAACTGCAGTGGGAGAATACACGACAAGCAAGCACTCTGAACAATGGGAAGAAGGTTCTTTTCTTTTTAAATGAAGAATTTAAAAGTGAGCTGAGCTCTAGAAGGAGAAACTTCTGTTCATTTTTTTCTGAGTTGGTCTTTTTTCTCTCGTCTTTTGAACATCGTTTTGGAGAACTTATCAGATACAAGGTACGTTTTTCTCTTCATGTGTTTGGTTGCCAATGTAGGTAATAGTTAGATACTTTGGCTGGGATATTTTTATAATGGACAAGCAAACGTTTTTTAAGAATAACTTGACAAGATGAAAAAGTTCGTACTTATGCTAATGCTAGCGCTAACTGTTGTTAGCTAAATTGGCCAAAAGAAATGTGCTGTTGTTTTGACAGTCTATGAAACATGTATGCTGCACACTTTTTTTATGCTTCTGATTGCTACATGTTATCATACTGTTCCTGTGTCATCACAAGTGTTTTTGTAATCCTGCTAGGTTATATGTGTATCCATCATGAAGTGACCAGACTTTGTCTTCCTTTAATATTGACAGTTTGAAAAACGCCTTAGTAATTAGTTAAAATAAGAAATCATACATTTGTGTTTCTTTAGACAGTTCAAAGTTGGAAATTTTATGGCTAAAATACGGGTGATCATACAAATAATGCAATATTAAAAATACCAAAAGGGATTTTTTTCTTTTTGTATATATGTTTTTCTGTTAATGTAACCATTGTCATTTCAGACAAGGAAAGGAACAACAGAGGGATGGTGAAGAGGAAAATAGAAAAGACATTCTCAATTAGAAGATATAAAGTGATCCAGTGATAAAAGACTTCCACGATGGCAATCTTTGAAGTATGTCAGGTAAATATCATTTGTTTAGTACAGTAATTGTTGTAATTCTTTGTAATGCAGTATAAGCTTTTGAAATTAGAACATGACTAAAAATTATGAAGTGGGGAAGATTGCAATGTAAACAGGAACTATAATTAGCAAAAAATAAATAAAAAAATAGCATAAACAATTTGTGGAAGACGTATTTTAGCTGAAATTAAGCCCACTGGTCATCATCGTTAAATATTCTACTTGTTTTACATGAATATTTGTGTATATATTCTTTTGCAATAATTGTTCCTATTTTCTGCCTGGACACAAATCAGACTACAAGAATGTACAGCCAAGCGATACGGCCAATAAAATCTAATCTCTGATTTTTGTCATTCCAAATTTGATTTTCAATTGTAATCATTCTTTTCCTCCACCCTTTTACTTTCTTTAACAAAGGTTACAAACGAAATAATATTTTTAACAAAAATCATTTTATTTTCACGTTGTTTAGACATTTGCTTGAAGATGAAGTGTAACTAAATAGAGACTGTAAAATTATTTATAGAACAATGCAGCAGGTGTTCTATGAGCTACCGCTAATTTAAGCATCTAATAAAGAAAAACAATACAATCATTCAGCGGAACACTTTGATAGTAACAGCCTTCAAACTGATTTTGCTGCATGTAGTTTAATGCTCCAAGTTTGAAGTCACCACCCCAGAGACCAAAATCTAATTTCTGACTCACCAGCCAAGTTGGCTAGAAGATAAAAAAAGATCTAAACATATTTTTTTACTGGACAAATTACTAGATTATTTTTAAAAGTGATACTTTTTAATATGAAATCATGCAGAACAAGCGTTCTCTCTTTGACTTTACACCAAACTACGGAAGCCCAGGAGAGCAGAGAGCTGGGGGGGTCTTGATTTTATTAAATGTAAAAAATTCAAATTATTCGATGACATCGATATATCCCCCAGGTTTACAAGAATGTAACAAACCCTTTCTTTGCTTACCCCTTTACAGGTAGGCTGGTGCTAAAGATGACATTATTGATGGAGGAGAATGCATCATTAAAGAGCTGTGCATCTACCTGGACGAGGATCCTGAAAATATCTATGTGGTAACTTCAAATATAAGGCCTTAAAGGGGAGGAGTTTTTGGTCACTTGAAATGTTTGCATTTTTAAAAAAGTAAAATCTTAAAAGTAAGATGTCAGTTGTTCTTGACTGTTTTGTTGTAAGTCTTGTTGTAAAAAGAATAATAGATTTTATTGTTTGTTGACATGTTCATATGTATAATTTTCTGTAAAACTGGATGATTAGAAAAACCTGATTATCACTTCATAGAACTGATTATTGATCAAGCTGCTGTATGAATTTATTTTAATTAGACCACAGACTGAAATAAAGCAAATGTATAAACTTACGTAAAAATACTAGGGGGAAATAGATTCTTTCGTTTGTAACCTTTGTTAAAGAAAGTAAAAGGACGGAGGAAAAGAATGATTACAATTGAAAATCAAATTTAGAATGACAAAAATCAGAGATTAGATTTTATTGGCCGTATCGCTTGGCTGCACATTCTTGTAGTCTGATTTGTGTCCAAGCAGAAAATAGGAACAATTATTGCAAACAAATATATACACAAATATTAATGTAAAACACGTTTTAAAAATTTAGAATATTTAACGATGATGACCAGTTGGCTTAATTTCAGCTAAAATACGTCTTCCACAAATTGTTTATGCTATTTTTTTATTTATTTTTTGCTAATTACAGTTCCTGTTTACATTGCAATCTTCCCCACTTCATAATTTTTAGTCATATTCTAATTTCAAAAGCTTATACTGCATAACAAAGAATTACAAAAATTACTGTACTAAACAAATGATATTTACCTGACATACTTCAAAGATTGCCATCCTGGAAGTCTTTTATCACTGGATCACTTTATATCTTCTATTTGAGAATGTCTTTTCTATTTTCCTCTTCACCATCCCTCTGTTGTTCCTTTCCTTGTTGTCTGAAATGACAATGGTTACATTTACAGAAAAACATATATACAAAAAGAAAAAAATCCCTTTTGGTATTTTTAATATTGCATTATTTGTATGATCACCCGTATTTTAGCCATAAAATTTCCAACTTTGAACTGTCTAAAGAAACACAAATGTATGATTTCTTATTTTAACTAATTACTAAGGCGTTTTTCAAACTGTCAGTATTAAAGGAAGACAAAGCCTGGTCACTTCATGATGGATACACATATAACCTAGCAGGATTACAAAAACACTTGTGATGACACAGGAACAGTATGATAACATGTAGCAATCAGAAGCATAAAAAAAGTGTGCAGCATACATGTTTCATAGACTGTCAAAACAACAGCACATTTCTTTTGGCCAATTAAGCTAACAACAGCTAGCGCTAGCATTAGCATTAGCATTAGCATTAGTGCAAACTTTTTCATCTTGTCAAGTTATTCTTAAAAAAACGTTTGCTTGTCCATCATAAAAATATCCCAGCCAAAGTATCTAACTATTACCTACATTGGCAACCAAACACATGAAGAGAAAAACGTACCTTGTATCTGATAAGTTCTCCAAAACGATGTTCAAAAGACGAGAGAAAAAAGACCAACTCAGAAAAAAATGAACAGAAGTTTCTCCTTCTAGAGCTCAGCTCACTTTTAAATTCTTCATTTAAAAAGAAAAGAACCTTCTTCCCATTGTTCAGAGTGCTTGCTTGTCGTGTATTCTCCCACTGCAGTTCACCACCTGTGACGAAACTTTCTGTTAGCCGGTTGTTAGCCAGTGGAAATTTCAGAATAAAAGCCGCGCAACTTCCGTTGTGGATCAAACTTCCGTTGTGAAGTTAATGTGTTGTGGGTGCTGCAAGTGATGTGTTGTATGTGTTGCCAAGTTGATGTGTTGTGGGCAATGTTCCCTCTGAGCTGCGCACGTGCGCAATTGCGCACTGCTCCCACGCTCGTTGCGCACAGCAAATCTATTCTGCGCACAACATAAAATTTATTCTAAATTTTAAATAAAATTATCATATAAGTAGGGCTGTAAAACGCGTTAATCTGACATGTGACAATCAGTTTTTTACGCATTAATCGCGGATTTTCTCATACGTGCCTTTCCATACCGCGCGCGCGGGCGTCCCGCCCCTTTCTCACCAGCTGCTCTCACTAGATCATGGGCGGGTCTCCAACCACCAAGCTGCTAGCTAGAACCGGCCCGGCGCTAGGACCTGGAGAGCTCCTGCACTCTAACCCGGCTCTGGTTCGCGTCCAGTACCACGTCTGGTGGGACCCGCTCGCGTCCGGCGCCGCGTCCCGAGAGCTGAGGACCCCTGACGTTCCGAACAGCAAGCGCACCGGGGGACGTTTTAAATGTTCTGGAGGTTTAAGCGTGATCCAGCCCCAGCATAGCGGTCTGTCTGCCGGCATATTCATGATGAGCTCCGCTGGACACGTCGATGCATCGAGCTGCAGCCAGAGAACACGGCGGCAGTAACAGACAGTCAAACTATCCACAGAGTATCCCGCTTTTCTCAGTCTTTAATGTTTTAAAAAACAAAAGTTCATTGGAAATGATAAATCTCTATTTCATTTATTACTGCAGTTCAGCAGAGGAGGAAAAGATTTGGTCCTGACAAAAAATGAACATGAAAGTGTTATGGAAATGTTATTTTTGATGTTTTTTATTTTATTTTACTGAACGTTGATTGAAGTTTAGAATTTAAAATGCCCTTCACTTGCACTTGGGCTTTTGTTAGGCAAGGCAAGTTTATTTGTATATCACATTTCATGTACAGTGACAATTCAAAGTGCTTTACATAAAACATTAAAAGAAACAATCAAAATAAATAGTAAAAATGTGATCATTAAAATAAAATTAAAAGAAAGTAGACATTTTACGTTACAGCCTTTTATTGTTAAGAAAGTGTATCTCAATACAATGTTACAAAATAAACTATTTCTGATGAAAACTATAAATTTTGTCATTCTTGTTTTCATAATTAATGTAGAACTGCTAAATTCCATGAAGCACACATTTTTTTCCTTAAAAAAAGGCCACATAATAATTTGCGATTAATCGCGAGTTAACTCGGGACAAAATGCTCTGTTAATGTGTTCTGTGTTGCATTGTTGCTCCAGTGTGATTGGATGAGTGTGGGGGTGGGCGGAGGAGCAGGAGAATCTAAGAAGGGTTGCGGGAGCATGAAGGAATGTAATGAGGAACGAGCCAATGAGAGCACTTTATCGTTTGTGTTGTATTCGGCATGGTTACGGCCGACAGTAACCGTTTACAAGTTTATTAAAAGCTTCGCGGTTGGAAACGGTCGCCTCCGCCTCTTCATTGCGTCCTGCCGGACGCTACAGTATGTTTGCTATTTTAACTACTATTTGAATCTTTCTTTTATTTATTATGGAAAGCACTTCAAGATTCTTTGTAGCAGGAAAATTCCTAAACAATTAAAGTGGAGTTTGAATGTATTCCCAGACAGCAGGACCCGCTTCCTGAATGTTTCTTACTTTTCATTGTAATTGTTGCAAATCACTCACATTGAACACAATTTGATGAACATTTATTAGTTTCATTCTTTTAATAAGCTACATGACTTGTTAAGACAAGAGATTTCAGACACTTGAAATATAGACGTGAATACAGAGTGAACCCTCATTGTTGCTCATGGTGGTCGAAGGAGCGCTCAGTGAGTTTCTGTGTTTGCTCAGACGCACAAAAAATTAGAGGGAACATTGGTTGTGGGTGTTGCCAAGTTGATGTGTTGTGTGTGTTAATGTGTTGTTTGTGTTGCCATCTTAATGTGTTGTGTTGTGAGCCTTCAGGGCCACCGTACAACTCAGACTTTAACAGCTGTAACTCGTGACTTGACTTGAACTTTAACCTCTTAATGTGGCGTTCTTGCTGCAGATTGGTATTGCTCTGAATCCACGCTGAATACCACCTGTGTTGCCTCAATTCTGACCGATTCACCTCCTATATATACATTAGTACTGCCATAAATGACTATTTTAATAGTTGGCTAATCACTGATTACTTTTTCCAATTAGTCGACTAATCGGGTCATGGACAAAGTAGATGTAAAACACAGACCATTAGCTATTATCTAACTAAAAACTATATAAATAGCATTACCTGCGATGATGTTAGTGTGAATGTTGTAAGCTGAATTTGGTTGCTTAAGATCCTTGTGACAAAAGCTGAAGATGTTGAAAATGATAGCTAAAAATGCAGAAGCTGAATTCAGATAATTGCACAATTTTCTATTTTTTATTTCGTGCTTATGCACGATTTATGTTACATGGAGCCTCTATTGTTCATAATCTTGAGAGCACTCAAGATCATCGCTGTTAATAGTAGAGTGACACTGATACTCAGTGGGAGCGGGGGTGGGATTACTTTGTTTTTTCTCTTTTTTGATCTCCGAGGACAATAGCATCTCTCGGCAGTTCGCGGCCCTACTTTCTGCTTTCTGCCACAGGACAATTCCTTTTTTTTCCCCCTCTTTTCAGGCCACATGTCACTGTTTGCGTGTTTGTTTTGGTCCACGGGAGTATCAACAGTTCCGAATGATCTCCCGATGTTGAGGACAGGTTTGTTTATTTCAGCGCAGTTCTTTTATCAGCCCGTCATAGTTCACACACACGAGATCGAGTTTCAACATTTCTCAAACTAAATCACCATTATTTGTTAACTAAAAGTTATTTAGTCTATGAGTGAAATCAAAATTATAACATTAAATGTCAAAGGCATCAACCACGTGGTGAAGAGGCGTAAAATACTCACAGGGCTTAAAAAAGATAAGGTGCACGTAGCACTACTACAGGAAACCCATCTAACTGATCTGGAACATCTGAAGCTTAGACAGGATTGGGTTGGTCAGGTCTTCTTTGCCTCATATACTTCAAAAAGTAGAGTAGTGGCAATAATCATCCACAAACACCTACCTTTCACACTTGATAAAGTTGTTCGGGACAGGGAGGGACGATTTGTCTTGATTACTGGGTTTATGTATGGGGAACAGATCATGATAGGAAGTGTTTATGCTCCAAATAGTTATGAAAGCTCATTTTATTCCAAATTACTGGCTGAAATATCTGCAATATGTCCTGACTCTGTTGTTCTTGGAGGTGATTTCAATTGCGGTCTGGCCCCTAATCTGGATTACAAACCAGCTAAAAACAGTCCTACCTCCAAAATCTCTCATGCCACAACAGAACTATGTACAGCACTTGGATTGCTGGATGCATCGAGGGTCATTAACCTTCAAGGAAAAGACTTTACATTCTTCTCTCATCCTCATCATTCCTTCTCGAGAATTGATTATATTTTTGTTTCAAGACTAACTCTCGATCGTACCAAATCCTGCTCTATTAACACATGTCCCTTGTCTGATCACTCTTCTGTTACAATTGAACTTGTGCCTCCTTACTATGACCCTCAAAATAGACAATGGCATTTCAATCCGCTTTTACTTAGCAACCCGGCCTTTATATCCTATCTTGAAGCAGAGTGGGAACTTTACATCTCACAAACGGATACAGAACAGAGAGCTCAAAGCTTCTTTTTCTGCAACCATTTAAAAAAACTGGAAGCTGCCCGGTCAGCGCTAGACCACTTACTAACTCAAAAGGCCGAATCTGCTGTATTCTTTGCTAAACATCGTTTATTCACGTCTGGTAACAAACCTGGTAGACTACTGTCCAGACTGGCAAGAGGCTGGGCTGCTCCTACCATAATATCATCTCTTAAAGACAATAATAGTACCAGACACTTCAAAACTAAAAACATTTGTAATGTGATGAAAGAATTCTTTCAAAATCTGTACACATCAGAGTGTCAAAACACATAAAAAAGGAAGCATTTCCTTGATGGAGTGAACTTTCCCTCTCTGTCAGAAGAAAATAGCCGCAACCTGGGTAGACCAATTACGGAGCATGAGGTCATGGAGACCATCAACTCCCTGCCCAACTGAAAAGCTCCAGGCCCTGATGGATTTGGTCCCGAATTTTATTAAAAAATGGCTAAGCTGATTGTAGGACCTCTGTCCAATATGTTTGCTCAATCAGGCATGAGGGGCTATCTTCCTCCCACCTTGAATCTAGCCTACATTTTCCTAATTCTGAAAAAAATAAACCTGCAGATAATTGTACCTCATACAGACCAATCAGCTTACTTAGTACTGACATCAAAATACTTGCAAAATTACTTTCTAGAAGACTGGAACTGGTATTGCCTACTCTGATCAATCTAGATCAGACAGGCTTCATAAAGAATAGATACTCTCACTCCGATGTTCGTAGGTTACTTAATATTATTCATTTCTCCCAAAGCTCCAGGACTAGAGCCCTGGTGATATCGCTAGATGCCGAAAAAGCATTTGACCGCGTTGAGTGGGAGTATCTATTTGATACGTTGAGCAGATTTGGGCTGGGCACAGATTTTATAAACTGGATTCATCTTTTATACAGATCCCCGACTGCCAGGGTCCGCATAAATGGATCAATGTCTGATATCATTCCTTTATCTAGAGGAACACGCCAGGGATGTCCCTCATCTCCACTACTATTTGCCCTCGCACTAGAGCCACTAGCAGAGACTATCAGACGCCACAAAAATCTGTCTGGTGTCACCTTAGGAAACAGTGAGCATAGAATCTCACTTTATGCTGATGATGTCTTTTTATTTGTCCCAAATCCTGAAAATTCCATACCTAACTCTATTTCAATCATTAATCAATTTGGTGAGATCTCAGGATATAAAATCAACTTTCAGAAATCAGAAGCACTCCCTCTCGGCGACTTTGGAGACCATACCACCCTGGTTGATTTTCCATTCAAATGGTCACTTTCTGGTTTTATTTACCTGGGGATCAGAGTATCTCCTTCAATTAGGGATCTTTATAAATTACATTTTATAAATACTGTCAAATCAGTCAAGAATGATTTAAATAAGTGGTTTGACCTTCCACTATCATGCTTGGGTAGGATCAGCTTAATTAAAATGAACATTCTTCCTAGAATCCTATACCCAATGCAAATGTTACCACTTGGGATCAATAGGTTGGCAATCTCAGATATCCAAAGCTCTATATCTCGGTTTGTGTGGCATGGCAAGAAACCTCGACTACAAATTAGGACCTTACAGCTGCCAGTGAACAAAGGTGGCCAAGCACTCCCCAACTTTCTGTACTACAACTGGGCCTGTCATGCCAGAATAATAAATGGTTGGCTTAGACCAGAGGTGTCAAACTCAAGTCCTCGAGGGCCGACGTCCTACTGGTTTTCCAGAAATCCTGCATCATCTGATGCTGATTACCTGGATCAGGTGTGTTTGGCCAATAAGGAGCTTCAAAGGCAGATTGGTTGGAAAACATGTAGGACACCGGCCCTCCAGGCCTGGATTCCGACACCTCTGGCTTAGACACTTCCTTAACCCAGAAGAACCTCATGTGGATGCCTGGAGCTGTGCCCCTCACTCCCTTCTAAGTTTGCTATCACTAAATTTAAATTAACTCCCAGAAAAGGTTGAAAACAATCCCATCCTTAAAAACACACTCAGAACCTGGCGAGATATCACCAAACATACCGGCCAGAAGAGCTCCTCATTGGCACTACAGCCAATAATTCATAATAAAGCTTTCCCCCCTGGTTGGGGGGTGAGTATCTTCAATGATTGGTACTCAAAAGGATTAAAATTTGTGACTGACTTATATGACAACGGAAACATCGTGTCATTCTCACAACTTCAAAACAAATACGGGATCCCACGCTGCCAGTTCTTTGGTTTTCTTCAAGTCAGGCATTTTGTAACATCGTTATGCTCACTCCCTCTGGATCGACCAATTAAAAATCAGATTGAAGGCTTCCTGTTGGACTTTAGCTTGTTGACAGTTAACAAAAGTTCATTTCTCATTTTTATGGAAAGGTGCTCTTATGTGACAATTTCGAAGACTCTAGAGCTAAAGCTCTGTGGGAAAAAGATCTTGGGACTGATTTGGATGATGGGCAATGGTGGAATGCTTTTGAATCCATAAATAAATTATTTTTATGCAACAGGCTGAGAGAAAACCAGTACAGGATACTACACAGACTACAGTGTACTCCTCACCTTTTGAACAAGATTAACCCCCAGGTTTCGGACATATGCATCAAATGTAAAAAGGGGTCAGGAACCAATTATCATTGTTTCTGGTCATGTCCATTAATATCGAAATTCTGGAGAAATGTTACAAAAGAACTTAGTTCAATACTGCTTAACACAGTAAAACTGGATCCAGTCTTGTTCCTTCTGAATATACCTCCAAAGCAGCTACGTGTAACCGCTACACAGCTGATTTTATTGAAAAAACTCTTGCTTCTGGCAAGACGATGTGTTCTTCTGCAGTGGATAAAGGAGAAGCCTCCCACAGTTACTCAATGGTACAAAGAGACTTTCCAAGTTCTTCCCATGGAACATCTTAGTGCCTCCCTGAAGAGGAATGATGATGATTTCTTCCGAATTTGGCAACCCCTTCTTAATTATTTACCTGATGACCTTCTTAATCTACTGAAAAAGGGACACTCCTTCTTTGTCTTCTCAAGAACTCGGTGAGGAGATGGGAAAGCAGTTTGGATAAGATAAAATACGTGCCGATATGCGAGTCCATGTGCACTACTTATTATTATTACTATTATTATTTTCTTTTTCCTATTATAACAACTAGTCTACTTGACTGAATAGATGCTGTGCTGATTTGTTCATTGTTCTGTTATTGTCAAAATCTAATAAAGTATAGTTAAAAAAAATGCAGAAGCTGATAGCTGTAAACGCTAAGGCTGATAGCCAGCTGAAATACCAGTTAAATACCAAATTAGCCCAAAAAAAGGGAAAAAAAGGCTTAGGTTAGCAAAAACAGCTAGCATGAAACTAAAATATTAGCAGAACTCCAAATTAGCCACAAAAAAAAAAAAAATGGGAAAAGCCTAAATTAGGCAAAACAGCTAGCATGTAGAAAGATATAAAGTGGTGTGAAAAACTATTTGCCCCCTTCCTGACTTTTTATTCTTTTGCATGTTTGTCACACAAAATGTTTCTGATCATCAAACACATTTTAATATTAGTCAAAGATAACACAAGTAAACACAAAATGCAGTTTTTAAATTAATGTTTTTATTATTTAGGGAGAAAAAAGTCCAAACCCACATAGCCCTGTGTGAAAAAGTAATTGCCCCTGCACCTAATAACTGGTTGGGCCACCCTTAGCAGCAATAACTGCAATCAAACGTTTGCGATAACTTGCAACAAGTCTTTTACAGCGCTCTGGAGGAATCTTGGCCCACTCATCTTTGCAGAATTGTTGTAATTCAGCTTTATTTGAGGGTTTTCTAGCATGAACCGCCTTCTTAAGGTCATGCCACAGCATCTCAATGGGATTCAGGTCAGGACTTTGACTAGGCCACTCCAAAGTCTTCATTTTGGGTTTTTTCAGCCATTCAGAGGTGGATTTGCTGGTGTGTTTTGGGTCATTGTCCTGCTGCAGCACCCAAGATGGCTTTAGCTTGAGTTGATAAACAGATGGCCGGACATTCTCCTTCAGGACTTTTTGGTAGACAGTAGAATTCATGCTTCCATCTATCACAGCAAGCCTTCCAGGTCCTGAAGCAGCAAAACAACCCCAGACCATCACACTACCACCACCATATTTTACTGTTGGTATGATGTTCTTTTTATGAAATGCTGTGTTACTTTTACGCCAGATGTAACGGGACACGCACCTTCCAAAAAGTTCAACTTTTGTCTCGTCAGTCCACAAGATATTTTCCCAAAAGTCTTGGCAGTCATCGAGATGCTTTTTAGCAAAATGAAGACGAGCCTTAATGTTCTTTTTGCTTAATAGTGGTTTGCGTCTTGGAACTCTGCCATGCAGGCCGTTTTTGCCCAGTCTCTTTCTTATGATGGAGTCGTGGACACTGACCTTAATTGAGGTAAGTGAGGCCTGCAATTCTTTGGATGTTGCCCTGGGATCTTTTGTGACCTCTCGGATGAATTGTCTCTGCGCTCTTGGGGTAATCTTGGGCGGCCGGCCACTCCTGGGAAGGTTCACCACTGTTCCATGTTTTCGCCATTTGTGGATAATGGCTCTCACTGTGGTTCGCTGGAGTCCCAAAGCTTTAGAAATGGCTTTATAACCGTTACCAGTCTAGCTTTTGAGGTGCTTTTGGTCTACTCCTCGGTGTCAGGTAGCTTCTGTTTAAATGATTTCTTGATTGAAACAGGTGTGGCAGTAATCAGGCCAGGGGGTGGCGACAGAAATTGAACTCAGGTGTGATAAACCACAGTTAAATTATTTTTTAACATGGGGGGCAATTACTTTCTCACACAGGGCTATGTGGGTTTAGATTTTTTTCTCCCTAAATAATATAAACATTAATTTAAAAACTGCATTTTGTTTTTACTTGTTTTTACTTTCTTTGACTAATATTAAAATGTGTTTGATGATCAGAAACATTTTGTGTGACAAACATGCAAAAGAATAAAAAGTCAGGAAGGGGGCAAATAGTTTTTCACACCACTGTATACATTTATTTATTTTTTTCTCCCAACTATCTTTAAGATCAAATGTCTCTGCTTGTACTATGGCTGAGAGCAATGACAGCATGTTAGCTCAGTGGAACATATCTAAAGTTAAAGTCCCACTATTTGTCGCGCACCTAGGTGTGTGAACTTTGTTCTCCGCTTTTGACCCAACCCCTGGGGGAGCGGTGAGCTGCAGACACAGCCGAGCTCGGGAACCCTCTGGTGGTTTAACCCCCCAGTCCAACTCCTTAGTGCTGAGTGTCCAGCAGGCAGGCATTGGGTATTATTTTGATGTTAAGTATTGTTAAGTATTGTAACTAAATGAAATAAAATATAAAAAAGAATAAATTCTTATTCCACACTAATTTCACTGTGTTTAGGTCGTAGAGCGTGGATTATGAAATGTTCACCGCACAGACAGAGAGGTTCTGTAGACACAGATCTGCTGCAGATCTTCTGGTTTATCTCATACAGTCCATTAATGACAGCTGCACACGATCCATTTAAACCAGTCAAACTGCTGCAGGAGAGCTAGCTCTCTGTTAGCGCTAATGTTAGCTTAGCTTAGCTAGACGA
The DNA here is from genome assembly GCF_002922805.2 of Oryzias melastigma. Classification (NCBI taxonomy): domain Eukaryota; kingdom Metazoa; phylum Chordata; class Actinopteri; order Beloniformes; family Adrianichthyidae; genus Oryzias; species Oryzias melastigma. Next base: position 66,916 of record NW_023416892.1, on the reverse strand, counting down.
AGCTCTCTCTTCAGATGTTCATGCATCTCTGTAGTTCTGCCATGAAACACAAGTTCTGCATATTTTGCACTAGAAATGTTTTTCTTTTATTTTTTTATGTTTCCCACACTTCCAAGCTCTGTTGTTATGGGAACCTTCCCAGAACTTCCTGTGACATCACTACTGACCCGGATTAGCACCACTGTGCTTGTGTGTCAGAGAGAATGGCAGACCCGGCGTGAGCAACGTAGTTTGGAGATAAAGACAAAAGCAAAGAACGAAGCGTCGACTAGTAAATTAGTTGTTGACAATCTTGTTGAAGTAGTTGCGACTCATCAACTAATCGTGGCAGCTTTGGTCCACTTTCACTGTAGTTTTCCTTAACCTGATGTAATGCATTCATTCAATTATACCTTTTGTTTTTACAACTTGAATCCACTTAGTCATGTTTTGAAAAGTGCTGCCGTCTAAAGCAGGAGTCTCAAACATACGAGCCTTAATCCGGCCCAGTCATGAAGAGGAAAACATGAGGATGTTGGAGGAAAAACAGAACGTTTCTGGAACATTCCTGTGGCCAGTTAGGATTATTTCAAGAAATAACTGAAATGTGCAATTCTAGATAAACGGGTAGAGATGAACATTCAAAATGGAGGCTAGATGAGAGGGCGGCGGGAATGCCGGAGACGCTCTCCCTAACTGGAAGGTAAAGAGATAGAGGCTCTTCCAGGACACTCTGCTGCAGGACTGCATGTTTGGAGAGCTTGAAGCTCAAGGTAGAAGCCGTGTTGAAGTGAACATACCGCTGATCTGCTGATTGTTTCCATCTGCTTCACTGTCAACATGTTCCTCCAAAGTAGGAATCTCCATCAAGGTTTCAGTCTCCTGCTTCAGATCAAGCTGCTCTTCATCCTGACTGATGCAGAGTTCTCCTGGTTCCTCTTTCACCGGGGAAGGTTCTGGATCCTGCAGTTCCTCTGGAGTCTGTGGAGGTTCTGGATTCTCCTGGTCCACTCTGAAGTTCCTCTGCTGGTTGCAGAGATCCTCTTCAGTCGACCAATGCTGGGGGAGGACTGCAGGGACACAAACACAAGAAGGGGGGGGCTTTTAGACACGACAGGACTTTAGTGGATTGTGGTGTATGATATATACACTAAACTTCATGATGAATGAAAACGGCAGCAGTTCAGAGTAGAACTGGAAATATGGAAAAAAATTATATTATGATGTAGGGCTGGACGATATGGCAAAAAAATAAAATCGCGATTTTTTTAATTTTATTTCACGATTTCGATTTTATAAAAAATAAATCCAAATTTAATTATATTGATTTTAGTTGAAAGAAGTAAACATATTTTTGAACAAATATTTATATTTATTCGAATTAAATAGTTATTATTTATTAAGATTAATCTGTAAATATTGCAAGAATTGCGTCTTCTACTGCTACAGGTAATGCATTGCTGTCAAATGAACAGCTTCTAAATATAAGTGAGCTTTAATTTTGCCTTTGTGCTAAAATCCATAAAACAGAGCTTGTAAATGATTGTCACCCAAGACCAGAAATGAGGGAGATTGATGAAGTTTATAGCATGAATGACTGATAAAGTTTAGTAAAGTCCTTTCCCTATTAAAAACAGTTCAAAGTGCTAAATAATAAAAATAATTTAAAAAAAAACACCCTTTGCCACATTTTCAAATGAAACTGAAACTTTTATTATTTTTGGATTACATACATGCTAAATAAATCTCAATTGCTTCAGAATTTACCTTCAAATAGACGATTTCGTTGTACTTTGAGAAAATTCTCCAGCTAGCATCTTTAACTGATACAAAAACATTTTTAAACTTGGATGATAACATCAAATACATCTGAAACTGTTAAGATTCAAAACACAGAGATAATAGCAGTAAATGGTGTGGCAGTTTTAAAAAGTTTACATCCACAGTTCCTTCACTAACATCTGCTCTCTGCTGTTTATCTATTTATGTCACTGAGTAGAAAGCTAGCGTTAGCGTTAGCATTAGCGCTGTTTGTTCTAGTTGGGCTTTTATTCGGTCCGAACGACCAAGAAAGAACCTCAACGGTGACGCCAGGGATTAAGAAAATTATGTGCAAACTCACTTACACTTCTTACAAGGGGAGTGCGACCGACGATAAGATTTAGGCTCTTACAGTAGCTAGCGAAAGCTATGGAAAGAGCTAGCAAAACAATGCAGCACCGTGCATCTTGACCGGACATTTTACGTGTTTCCTATATCATGAATTACCATCAGTTTTTGTGCAGGTTCAACGTAAATACGTGCAATTAACATCCGCTATGTTTAAAAACACGAAACATTAATAAAAACATACATTAAAGAACCAAACTAGTATGTCTGTCACGAGTTGCTAGCACCCACTTTAGCCTAAACTTTAGCACACAGTTCAAAGTTCTCAGCCTGATTTCTCTCTATTAAAATGCGATTCCTGTCCTGTGATGATTCCTCTCCATCGGATTATTGTGTTGTCAAGGTTTTTGAAGTCGATTGCAAGACACTGCGTCTCCTTTTGTTACTTTTTCGGACCTCCGTCATTCATTACTCGAGAAGACTCAATTCCATAATGACGGCGCACGTGACTCGGTCCCGTCGTATGTCACGTGACTTCCAAACAGGAAAAACACACCGGGGAGGAGGAGGAGGAGGAGGAGGAGGAGCAGCAGCAGCCCGGATTTAAAGTCACAGCTGTCAACAAGCTTTTGCCTTCTCGCTCTTGCAGCTTTTCGTAGAAGATCGTGATATAACGATCTCTTAAAAATGACAGATCGTCAGCTTTGGAGATCGTACGACGGTTTTTTATCGTCATATCGCCCAGCCCTATCATGATGTAAATTATTTTATATCCATCCATCTTCTTGACCGCTTTGTCCCCGTCGGGGTCGCGGGGGTGCTGGAGCCTATCCCGGCTACTGATGGGCGAAGGCGGGGTACACCCTGGACAGGTCGCCAGTCTGTCGCAGGGCCTCAATCACACACACATTCACTCTCACATTCACACCTAGGGGCAATTTAGAGTCACCAATTAACCTATGAAGCATGTTTTTGGACGGTGGGAGGAAGCCGGAGTCCCCGGTGAAAACCCACGCATGCACGGGAGAACATGCAAACTCCACACAGAAAGGTCCCAGCCGGGAATCGAACCGGGGCCTTCTCATTGTGAGGCAAGAGCGCTAACCACTGCGCCACCGTGCAGCCCTTATTTTATATCACAACATAAAAAACAAACTCCATTTTCATTTGTTTGTCATAGTAATTGATCAAATGAGGTTATAAACCTGATCAGCTTCTCCTTGAGGTACCGAGGTCTAAAGGAAATGCAGGAGGAGCGAGTCTTTTCTGTCTGTGCTCACAAACTCTGGAACGCTTTGACACTAAATGTCAGACGAGCGTCTTCCACGTCCATCTTGAAAACTAGACTCAAGACTCATTTTATAGTCGAGCTTTGACTCACACATGAGATTTTACTCTGATTTTACACTCAAGTTTTATTTTATGTTTTTTCCCTCAGTGTTTTCTCTGATCATGTTTTTATCTTTATGCTGTCCTTTATTTTGTTTTTATTCACTTATTTATTAAATTTGTTCTATTATGTTTTTAGCCTTTAATCTTTAGCGCTTTGTTTTGATTTCAAATTGAGCTACAGTGCTTTATAAAAAAGCTGCTGATGATTATAAATGATTTAAACGATAAAAGAGAAATGTCAGATAGACACTTTTCTATCACCTATGTGATACGTATCATCATATCACCCAGAACTAGTTCAGATCAATGACGTCAGTCAGAGGAGGCAGAAACACAGCAGAACACAGCTATAAAAGTATGGAAGCCCAAACTGTTCTTAATTAAATAAATAAAAACAACATTATTTAATCAAACAACACTCCAATAAAAGTCTTTTCAATAAATAATTGACCATTTTATTATGAAATAAATTTCATTAAAATTTAAATGGACCATTTTATTATGAAATATATTTAATTTTTACTTTAAAACATAATTTTTATGTTAAAAACATTTCATAATAAAGATATATATCATAATATATTTTTTTTCATGTTGGATATTATTATAATCATGTGAGATTTTTTTGTAGAAATTTTTATTTCAAAATTACTGTTTTCCAAAGTGTCCTTTTTATTTCACAATGCTGTTTTTCAGAACGACGTATTTATTTCATGATGAGCTTTTTCCGAATAATAACTCTGTCTGTCAATCACTGAAAGTGGGTGGGATCTAAATGTTAATTGGCTGATCCTCTGAAATCGACTTGTATGCCTAGACTCCCACTCTACTGTGTGTCGCACAATTAAAATGAACATTTTTCTTCTTTCTTCATTTAGTCTGAAAGCATCCTCGTTATTGTCACTTAAACTAACCGACATTTGTGTTTGTTTATGAGGTACAAAATAAAGGAACATTATTTTTATGGTTGAGAATCTTCGTTTCTGGAAACTTTTAAACTTTTGATCGTCCTCGACCGGAAGTAGTCAGACTGTGATCATGTTCTAGCTTTACGGGAGTCATTCGGGGCCCAATTAAAAAAGGGTCCGGGTGGTTTGTCTGAACCTACTCTAACCCAAACCTTGACGCGGCACCGACGCGGGTCGGGTCACCAAATCCTGCTGATCGTCCGGTTCCGGGATCGTTCCGTGCACCGGAAATGTTGATATTTCACGACTTTGGAGCCCCGTTTTGAGGAGAAGTCCAGCAAAACAGACAAACTACGAACTGTATGTCCAAAATAAATGTATATCCTGATAGTAACGGGTGCATTTCTCACTAGAAATATTGGCAAAATAAAGATTAGTCCACAAAATGTTTTATTCTGAGTGATTTTCCACCAAAAAAGAGTAACTATCCCACCGTGTTTTTGCTAGCGACAGGCAGAAACTCAAAAGTCACGTGATCAGTCACGTGATCCGGCGCACCTCCGTAGAAATGAA
>NW_023416892.1:56042-60483 GCF_002922805.2 Oryzias melastigma | reverse complement strand
TTCTGTCTGTGTGTAACAGGTGTTTTGTTTAGTTTATTTAATTCCACCAAATTTGAGGTAAATAGTTTTTTTTGAACATTTCTACCTGGGTGTTAGTCTGTCCGAGGGTATTTGAACTCACCACGGTGACGCAGCAGACGGTGCTGCACATGCGCACTCAGACTGCTGCAAACTGTGACTGAGGTAAGACGTGCTCCTCCTTGTGTCCGTTCTTTGTAACTATATCTTAGCTTAAACTATTTTTTAATTTGTTTATCAGGATTTAGCAAAAGTAGGAATCGTACTCTATTAATTTCCCTCGGTTTGTAATGTGTTATTTTTGTTATTAGCTGCTTTAAACGAACTAATGCGCCATTTTCGCGCCTTTTTTCGTCTATTTTGTGTTGACTTTTCTTTCTTTTTCGTGCAATTTTCAGTTGTTAGGGGGAAGCACTGACAAATCCGGACAGCCGTGTAACATTTGTATTTTTTTTGGCGACCAGGTATGATGTTAGTTACTCATTTTCTCATGTTCTTTTTATGTTTTATTTCACGTGCTGTGGGGGAGGCACATGCGCACTCAGACTGCTGCAAACTGTGACTGAGTTGTTAGGGGGAGTCACTGAGGAAAATCCCGGACAGCCGTGTAACATTTATGTTTTCTGTCGACCAGAATAAAGAAACTAAATCAATATCGGAGCCTGATCTTCATTCACCTGACCTGAACACAACGCAGACCAACACAGTCGAACCAGTTACATGTGCTCACAAACTCTGGAACGATTTGACTCTAAATATCAGACGAGCGTCTTCCACGTCCATTTTGAAAACTAGACTCAAGACTCATTTTTATAGTCGAGCTTTGACTCACACATGAGATTTTACTCTGATTTTACATTCAAGTTTTATTTTATGTTTTTACCCTCAGTGTTTTCTTTGATTATGTTCTCATATTTATGCTGTCCTTTATTTTGTTTTTATTCACTTATTTATTAAATTTGTTCTATTATGTTTTTAGCCTTTAATCTTTAGCGCTTTGTTTAAATTTCAAATTGAGCTACAGTGCTTTATAAAAAAGCTGCTGATGATTATAAATGATATAAACGATAGAAGAGAAATGTCAGATAGACACTTTTCTTTCACCTATGTGATACGTATCATCATATCACCCAGCACTAGTTCAGATCAATGACGTCAGTCAGAGGAGGCAGAAACACAGCAGAACATAAACATTTATAAAAGTATCCAGAGAACAGAAATATTCACTGATAAAAATGTCTGTTTTTAGTCGAGCTTTGACATAGTTTTGACATGTCCACATGTTTTCATTGGATTTGATACATTTGACGAAATCCAATCAAATCTGAAGAAGAAGAAATGTTGTGCAGATGAAGAAGAAGTGTCCTACCTATGTGGTGGAGCTGAAGCTGTGGTTTCCAGCAGATATCCAGCAGTCTGCGCTGACGACAGAGCTCCTGCTCGTCCTGGACGATGGTTCCTTCACAGAGTCTGCAGATTTCTTCAGCAGCAGCAGCTAGTCGCTCGCTGATCAACTCTCTCAGAGACTGAAGGGAAGACATGGTTCCTGCAGCTGCAGAAGATCTTCAGCTCCAACAAACACCAAAGTCCTCTGAACAGCAGCAGCTCCGATCATCTGCTGGTCTCACAATCACAGCAAAAAGGTCCAGACAGAAACTTTTCTCCTGCTTTCAGATTGTTTGGTTCCTGTGATCCTGCAGGAGTCAGTTCCGCTCAGCCTGCAGACAACCAGAAAAGACTCTGGAAGCTTCCACATGGAAACTTCCAGACAAAGGAATCTAAGCAACAACATCTGATTGGTTCCTTTTGGAGGGAAAGCTGCAGCAGTCATTCTGTGATTGGTTCAGCCATCCCTCCCCCACTGCTCCACTGCACAGGGGTCAACATTCCAGGGGGGGTTGCTCATCTCACCTTCAGTGACTTTCTATTGCTTCTGCCTCACTGGCTCTTTCAAAATAAAGGCTGGTTTAAATAGTAACATTTAAACTGAAAAAGATGAAATCATATAAATACAAACAATTAAATCTGATCATCAGAGACTTGAATGAATAAAATGTTTGAAAATGTTTCATTCTTCACCTCCACTTGAACTCTCCTGATGAACTTCAGCGTTCTGAGACAGACCTTCAGTTTAAAGGCTTAAAACTGCTTCTCAGGACAGTGCCATTAGCAGCAGGTCAGCGTGGTTCTAGACGTTCTGGTTCTGGTACGGTTTTAAAAAGGAACTGAACCTGTAACGTGTCTGTTGTTTTCATGTTCAGGTGAAACCCATGTTCAGCGTTCTCCAGGTGCTCTCAGGAGGCGGAGTCTGTCTGAGGCTGTGAACGGTTTTGAGAGGATCTGGAATCAAACCAGCTTCTTGACGGTGACGACCGCTCCACCACAGGAAGCTTGGATCAAACCTGGATCTTCATGCTGATGAAGAGTGAAGGAAGTGGGCCCAAAAGAACCTGGATAACCCTTGATGGGGCATGAAGCTGGTGGATCCTGTAAAACCTGGTGATGGGTCACTCTCTTTAGAATTGATACATAGTTACCGTTGACGCATGGGACCTCTGCAAATGTCAAAATTCATGTGTAGTGTCAGGCATGTGTAGTTTGTAGCAGGAAAAAGTATTAAGGTGAAATTAAAAAAGAAAAAAACCCTAACTCAAACCTTTATCATTATAATAAAATTTTAACAAAGAAAAAAAAAAACGTAGTCTAAATTGTGAGATTCTCTCTTGAGCCCTACAGCTTTGAAGAATCATTAAAACTCAATCATTAAAGTCTGTTGATATTGTGGATCAATTATCCATTTATTTATCAATTGTATTTTTTATGTCATTCATTTTTATATTATCATTGATATAATAATAATGATAGATGAATAATAATATAAAAAAGTAAAACAAATATATATATATATATTTGTGTTACTTTTTCTTTCTTCATTTAGTCTGAAAGCATCACTCTATCATGATAGTAACAGGTACATTTCTCGCTAGAAATATTGTAAAAATAAAGATTAGTCCACAAAATATTTTATTCTGAGTGATTTTCCACCGAAAAAGAGTGAATATCCCACCATGTTTTTGCTAGCGACAGGCAGAAACTCAAAAGTCACGTGATCAGTCACGTGATCCGGAGCAAATGAATGAGAAAATGAGACGTAGGAATTCCACTTTAGATCCGTTTTTTTGTGAAACTGCTACGTTTTTCCCTGTGGACAAACGTGGGTACTGCACGTTTTTGTAGGAGACTTCAGGAGCAGGAGAAGGCGTCACCTACAGACAGCTTGATGTTCTGAGGATTAGACTCTAGTTTGTTTTTAGGGACTTTTCTTGGTTCTGATCAGGTTCTGGTTCGAATTCTGTTAGTCACTCAAGCTAGCCGCCCACAGCTTGTTTCTGATTGTTCATGTTCTTCAGCCTGTAGAAGAGTCTGCTTTTCACAACCTGAATACAGATGTGGAGGGGTGGGTCCGTTCCTGAGGAGGTATTTCTCTCTGCAACTTCTTCTCTGAGCTTCAGCCCAGTTTCTTCCCTCATTGAGTCCAACTTCAGCCTGAAGCTCTGCAGAACAGGTACAACAGCAAACATGTTGGAATCACTTCAGCTTGATGAGACTTTCCAGTCAAAGGAATCCTCCAGATCTTTCTTCTCGTCCTTACACTCTTCTCTTTGTTTGCTCAAAGGCGGTTTTCATCCTTCAGCTTCACAGCAGATCAAACTCAGCTGTCAGAGAGTCCGACTGAAAACAAGAAGATCCTCACATCAACTCTGCAGATCTTCAAGCTGAATGAAAGGGTCGTCATGGTGACCTGTAGACTTGACACTCAGAGCTTACTGGGGGTTTGGAGGTGTCATAATGGTATGGGCCAAAGAGCTGCTGATCAGATCAAGTCATCAGGAACTCTGATCTTTCTGCAGCACCAACATGTTCTTTGTTGGTTCCTGTTGACCTTTGATGGTTTGTGAGGAAACATCAGGAAATTAATTTTCTTCTTCCAGACTTTTTCATATTTGAACTTTGACCTTCAAAGCTCCTTTAGGCCAGAATTCCTCCTTTGGACCAAAGAGAGCCGATCATTGGAGACGTTTGACCAAAAGACTCGCATTTGTTCTTCAGTTAGTGCGGAACAAATCTGTAAGTTCATCAGTTATTCTTCTGCAGCTTTAGACTTTACTTCACAACAGAAGATCTTCAGAACAGAAACACAACAGAGAAACAGTGACATCTTGTGGAAAGTTGAAGAACTTCACGGAAAGAAACCAGTGAAGAAGAACAAACCTGCAGAAGACAAACAAACATCTGGATCCATGTCTCCTGTTTCTTCTGCACATCTGGATCATCCAAGACAAAAAACAAAGCTACAGCAGAGCTGTTCCTCCATCAAACACTAGGAGGCGCATGGAGCTGAAAGAAACACCAAAGAGTCTCT
>NW_023416892.1:51991-56023 GCF_002922805.2 Oryzias melastigma | reverse complement strand
CGACCTTTGACCTTAGAGAGAAATTAAACAAGAAGCTCAGATAGAAAAGTTTGAAATTAGAAACCTGTTTGGATCAGAACCGAGACGAAGAGATGAGGAGACTGAAGGGTAAAGAACAACATGAAGCTTCATCTTCTCTGCATGTTCCTCACAGTCAACAGCAGCTCAGTGTGAGGAGGGAGGAGCCACAGAGTCAGAGGTCATGTGATCAGATCTGCAGAAACATTCAGGAGAAAGGCGGAAGCCGGTTGATCCAATCCAGAAGCCTGACTGAAAGGAAAGAGTCAGAAGAGACCAGAAGAACAAGAGGTTTTCTTTCACTTCTCTGAACATCTGATCTGAAGACACAAATCTAAACAGTGACGACAAACAACAACACTCAGCAGAATCAACACAACATGAGGAAGTGATCTGTTCTTAGAGCAAAGCAGAAGAGGAAGACGCAGAATCACTGATCTGTGCTGCAGCCGAGTTCACACGGTGAGTGGAGACTTCTTTAAATCTTGGAAGAATTTTTACTTTGTTTCTTTTGTTGAACTTTGTCTTGACTAACTTGACTGTTTATGAACGTTTGAGGAAAAGATGTCTCTCTACAAACTCTCATCGCTGCTGTTTAAAGATTTGCTCTCATTGATCAATAACTGAGGATCAAATCTCTCTTTTTGATCGGTTACTGTTTCACTGATCAATGAAAACATGGAAACATCTGGTGTTTTTACTGTGTTTTTACAAAATAAACTGTTGTTCATTAAAATGAAACTGCTGAATCTTCAGAGGGGGACAGTTCAGCTGACTGCTGCTTCCTGTCAGAACTTTCCAGAACACAGATAGAAGACAGAGTTTCTGTCAGAAACACAAACATCATGAAGGTTTCATTTCTGACTCCCAAACCTTCATGTTCTCCTCCATCCTAATCTGTGAGGGAATCAAAGTTCATCTGAAAGTCTCTGTTGGATCTTTGAGAGGAAGAATTCATGTATTTTTTTTCTTTTGTCCTCATTCTTTTATTTCTGTTGTTGTTCTTGATCTACTTCATGTTTCCCGAATCGTAGAAACAGGAAGTTTGTTGTTTGTTTGTCAAAGTGAGTGAATGAGTGAAATGTTGCTCCATCATTGAGTGTTTGCTGCTGCAGCTCCATGTCTCCATCTGGTGGAGGGAGAGCAGAAGTGCAGCAGCTGATGTTCAGCAGCTTCCTCTGTCCCACACTGCTGTCTGACTGCATTCACCTGAACCTGAGAGGAAACACAAGAGAAGAGCCCATCAGTGGAGGAGCAGCTGATCTGTTAGTGAAGGAGGATCAGAGCTGATGATGATGAGGGTTTCCTCTGCAGATGAAGGCTGGAAGAAGGTGTGTGTGAGCTGATCCAGTGGATCCAGTCAATCCAGCAGCATGGATCAGTGTGAGGACACACAGGAGGGAGCCCCTCCCTCTAAAAGCACTCTGTGTGGGGAAGATGAGAGCCAGAGCAAAGCTCAGAGGTGAGATGAACATCTCTAACTGTCCAGGACTCTTCTCCATGTCAGAGCTCAGCACTCACACCAGCAACCACCATTCTTCACAGGAACCAACCTGGACCTGGATCTGGATCTGGACCTGGATCTGGATCCAGCTGTGTGTCATTCATGAGTGACAGATCAAAGAATTTACCTCCTCACTTCAAAGACATGGATTCAGGGGTAGAACAGTAAGTGTTTGTCAAAAACATGTTGTGTTGTTGTTAACTGAAATAAATGTATGCAGTGTCACAGTTGTCAGAACAATTTTAACAGATCAGTTTGTTCATGGTCTGAGTTCAATAGTTTAAACATGAAAAATAATCTGATGAACCTCCAAAACAAAATAAAGTAGTTTTTAATAAAACAAATGTTTTTCCATCAGGATCCAACAGAGATCTGGATCTGGATCCAGCTGTGTGTCCAACAGGAGTGACCGATCAAAGGGTCATAATCCAAACTTCAAGTCCATCAGTCCTGCAGTGGAACAGTAAGTGTTTGTCAGAGTTAAAGGAGTCTGGATAATAGTTCAGATGATCAATAGTTTTCAGATGAATGACTTGAGTTCTGGTTCAGTTCTTGATCTCTCTGATCAGACTCTCTTGGATCATCATGTGTGATCAGATCTTTTCAGTTGATCTTCTGAGAGTCTCTGAGATCAGAGATGTTGGAGAAACTTTAAACAGAAATGAATCTTTCTACATTTTCTGATCTGGACAAATGTTTGGATCAGAAAAGAAACTGTTTTGTCAAATATGTTAATGATAGTTTTTTATAATGTTAATGCTGACTGACAATCATCCACTACATCTCTGAGTCCTCTATTTAGGTCCACAAAAACCAGAGCTAATATTTAATAAACATTTATCAATAAATTAATTTACCCCCAATGATGTGATTATAACGTGTCCTTAATAGAGGAATTAAAGTAACTCTTGATTCTTTGTGCTTACTTGCCAGCTGAGATACAATCTAAAAAATCTAACAATGTCTCTCTGATTTCCTTAAAAAAGGTGTAAAAACTTTATTAATCCATTCAGGTCAGCTGACCCTCCAGAGGTCATTTTTATTACAGAGACATTTGTTTATTTGTTTTGAAGATATTCGATAAACTGGTGAAATTAAGAATCAACAATTAAATTACAGCCTTTAATGATGTATTTGAAATATCTAGATTTATATTGTAAAAGTTATGTTTTACTTTGCTTCGTTTTTTGAGCGTTTGTTGATTTGCTTTTTTGTTGCTTCTGCTTTTCTAGATTAAGGAAAATATTTTTTTTCAAGTCTTTGATCCATTGAACACAATTCTGTATCTTTAGCTTTTTGTAATAATAAAATGTCCAGTTGGTTTTGTAGTTTATTTAAATCAATAATTTCATCTGTTGACAGATTAGATTTTTTTCAAATATTCTTCACAATAGTTAGTTCTCTGTTGCTTTCCTCCTTTTACTCTTAAAGAATGTTTTATTTTTTTTTCATTCTCTTCTTTTCTTTTTCAACCAATCCCATTGACTCATGAGACATTTCAAACTTTTACTATTAATAGTTAATTATTTGTGCAGACACAAAGATCATAAATCATAATGTTGGATTTACATATTCAACTTCAGTTAGATCCTAAATTGGAAACATAAAGCAGTAACACTGTGGTTGATGTGTTTCTCTTTAAAATTCTTGTTTTTTTTATCTGATAAGAACTGAGAGATCAAATGTTGAAAGAAATAACTTTGAGTATTTGGACAGTATGAGAATTAATGTGAATATGTATATTTTATATGAAATAAACCAAAAGAATAGTAATTATGGATTTAAAATGAAACCACAAAGTCACTGTAAAAATGTTTTTTACATATTTGTAAGTTTGGTCTTTTTACAGTAAAGTCAATAGGAACTGACTTTTTTTGTATAACACTCTAGCTGTGACTTTGTGAACTGATCTGACTCAAGTTAGTTTTATTTGAATCCTCCCAGCACAGACAGAATGGATCTGATGGTTCTGATTCTCCACAGAGTGGACCAGCAGAGCTCAGAGACTCCCAGTGGTCCGTCTGTCCAGCAGCATCAAACACAGCTGGATTCCATCTTTCTGGTCTGTACATGAACAACAACTGCTTTTCCATCATTCTGTCCACAGTCATCTCCATGCTGCACTTTGGAGACCAGTGGATTGTCAGTGTGTCCAACATGGAGCTGATGTTTGGCTCCATGACTTCACTCTGATTGGCTCATTCATCTAGAATTCTGTTGCAGCTGCTGGAGGACAACATTGTCACTTTTGTGAAGAAGGAGCTGAAGAAGATCCAGAAGCTTCTGAGCCAGAGGGAGGATGAGGAGGAGGATGAAGATGAAGAGCAGAGGAGTAGCAGAGAGTCACTGATGAAGATCACAGAGAACTTCCTGAGGAGAATGAAGCAGGAGGAGCTGGCTGATCGACTGCAAATCAGTAAGAGTGTTGTGGAAAAATGTTGAATCCGAAGGAAGAGCAGACACTATTCAAAGTTAACACAAGTATTTAATAACAGAACTCAGAAAGATAC
>NW_023416892.1:47350-50327 GCF_002922805.2 Oryzias melastigma | reverse complement strand
TCTTCTATGAATCTGACCTGACAGAGTGTGGCATCGATATCAGAGCAGCCTCAGTGTACTCAGGAGTGTTCACACAGATCTTTAGAGAAGAGAGAGGCCTGCACCAGGACAAGGTGTTCTGCTTCATCCATCTGAGTGTTCAGGAGTTCCTGGCTGCTCTTCATGTCCACCGGACCTTCATCAACTCCAGAATCAACCTCATGGAGGAAGAACAAAAGAAACATTTTAAGATCTTTAGAAAAAGACAGACCAGTCCAGTCCAGTTCTACCAGCGTGCTGTGAATGTGGCCTTACAGAGTCCAAACGGACATCTGGACTTGTTCCTCCGCTTCCTTCTGGGTCTTTCACTGCAGACCAATCAGAGTCTCCTAAGAGGTCTGATGATTCAGACAAGAAGTAGCTCACAGACCAATCAGGAAACAGTCCAGTTCATCAAGGAGAAGATCAGTGAGGATCTGTCTGCAGAGAAAAGCATCAACCTGTTCCACTGTCTGAATGAACTGAATGATGGTTCTCTAGTGGAGGAGATCCAACAGTTCCTGAGTTCAGGACGCCTCTCCAGAGATGAACTGTCTCCTGCTCAGTGGTCTGCTCTGGTCTTCATCTTACTGTCATCAGAAGAAGATCTGGAAGAGTTTAATCTGAAGAAATACTCTCGTTCAGAGGAGGCTCTTCTGAGGATGCTGCCAGTGATCAAAGTCTCCAACAAAGCTCTGTAAGAACTCTCATGAAAATCACCTTCAGTGAACAAATGAATTTGAGTGAAAAACAAAAGTTTCAGTAACTGCTGTCTGTCTTTGTTTTCTTCAGACTGGATAACTGTAATCTGTCAGAGAGAAGCTGTGCAGCTCTGTCTTCAGTTCTCAGCTCTCAGTCCTCCAGACTCAGAGATCTGGATCTGAGTTTCAACAAGCTGCCGGATTCAGGAGTGAAGCTTCTGTCTGCTGGACTGGAGAGTCCACACTGTAAACTGGAGACTCTCAGGTCAGCTTTCATTCAACTGTTTTTCCAGATAATTTTTTTTTCCCTTAGAAAAAAGTATCAGATAGATCTCAGTGAAGAAGAATCAATAAATGCTGTTGCATACAATGTAAAAAATCACAACAATCTGCTAGAGTTAAAAATCCTGGATTTTCTTTACCTGATGATTACAAATGTTATCCTGGGTTTTTCACACCAGACTAAAAATGAGAACCTAAGTCCATCCAGGTGTAGATTTCTGGGATAAGTTCATGTTCTTTGTGTTTTTTAAAAGAAAACACGAATCAATCACTGAACTGCAGACTTAAATGGACAAACAATTGTAGCACATTTCTGACCCATAGAGCAGACGCTCCCTTATGAAAATGTGTGAGGAGGTCAAACTATGATGGACTGACAGGTTTTTCCCACAAACCTGGTTCTGGTGCTTATTTGCTGAGCTTGGATCAGCACCAGATCTTTCATTTCATATAGTTTTTAGGTTGGCTTTTAGTTCTCAGTCCGTTTGCTTCTAAAGACAAAATCTTTGCTGGGTTAGATAGAAGAGCCTCTGGAGGTAGTTTTTATGTAAGACTAGGGGCGGGGCTAAAGGGTCAAAAGACGCACTATGTTTGTAGTTCCACTGAATAACTAAACTTAATATTTTTAAATGACAGGAAGAATGGAAATCATAAGCAGGTTTGTTCTGATGTGCTCTGGGGACAGGGCTGATGTGAAAAAAACTCAAGCTGTTAAAAAGCCAGTTTCATAAAACATCAGTTGAAACTTTAGTCAACTCAAGTCAAGTCAGCTGTATTGTCATATATGCCAAAAATCCAAGATAAACAGCACAGATGAAATTCCTTTCCTCTCATCCCTCAGTGCAAACAGCAATAATTACAACAAGTGCATCATGTCCACTAACTCTCTACCCTTTCCTGTCATAGTTCCAACATTCAAAGTCCCAACTCTCAGTCCAACACTAGTGACTTTCCTCTTCTCTCTCTCCCTACGAACCCGCCTTCCTCCTCTCCTTCTTCCACCAACAGTAGTCCAATTTCCACCGGCACCCTGTCGGTGAACAGCACCGATGGCGGTCGTTGTTAACCCAGGCCTCGACCGATCCGGTATGGATTTCGTAGGTCTGATTCGCATATTTGATTTGGCAAAGATTTTACGTCAGATGCCCTTCCTGACACAACCCTCTGTATTTATCCGGGCTTGGGACCGGCACAATGAGACCCTGGCTTGGGCCCCCTCGTGGCTACAAGTTAAATACAAAATAAACAAGTAAAATTGAAATAAGGTGAAAATAGCACAAAAATCACTATGTATAATAATAAATTATATTTTAAAAAGTGGCAACAGTGCTGGGTAAAGTAAAAATAAAAAGAATGATGTTCAGTTAGTTGTAGCAGCCGGGGGTGGGGGCAGAGGGGGGAGTGCTGGGAGTGAGTTCAGTTTCCTGATGGCTTGGTGGAGAAAACTGTCCCTGAGCCTGCTGGTTCTGGCCCGGAGACTTTTCAGTCTCCTTCCTGATGGCAGCAGGCTGAAGTGGCTCTGGGATGGGTGAGATTGGTCACCTGCAATCCTGATGGCCTTGCGGGTGAGGCGGGAGTGACAAACGTCACAGAGGTCAGTGAGAGGGACACCAATGATCTTCTCAGCTGTTCTCACAATGCGCTGCAGAAACTTCCTGCAGGATGCAGTGCAGGCTCCGTACCACACAGTGATACCGCTGGTCAGGATGCTCTCAATGGCTCCAGTAGGTCTCCATGATGGGGCGAGGAGCTCGAGCCCTCCTCAGTTTGCGGAGGAAGTACAGGCGTTGTTGAGCTTTTTTGGCTAGTGATGCGGTGTTGTGGTTCCACGACAGATCTTCAGAGATGTGCACACCCAGGAACTTGGTGCAGCTCACCCTTTCCACTGCCAACCCAGTCTCATCCAAAAACGTTCAGTACCCACGTTTGTCCACAGGGAAAAACGTAGCAGTTTCACAAAACAGGGGGTCGAAATT
>NW_023416892.1:22570-33499 GCF_002922805.2 Oryzias melastigma | reverse complement strand
AGGACATTTAGTAGCATTATAGATGTCTCACACTGACTTATGTGTTAATAAGCTTAATAAGAACCCTTAATAAACTAAAGGATTAATTGACTGCATTAATAATGCAGTCAATTGACTACTCAGTCAGACTACTCTGACTGAGTAGTCAATATTCTCATTAACTCTATCAGGTATTTTCAAGACACCTATAATGCTAATAAATATTTTACTTGCATTTAACACATTATTAATGCAGTAAATTAATCCTTTAGTTTATTAAAGGTTATTATTAAGGTTAGTAACACATAAGTCAGTGTGAGACATCTATAATGCTACTAAATGTCCTACCAGAGCTGTACACATTAATAAGGCTTATTAATCTGTTAACAAGTTTTGTTAATGATTCTTATTAAGCTTGTTAACACTTATTTGTTCCACATATACGATGGTAATAAATGTAACAATAAGCATCCTATTAACACATTAATAATGCTTGTAAATGTGTTAACTTGGGAATTTAATAAGCCTTATTAGGCTTATTACACCAATAAATGTCTTACTAACACCTTATAAGAATGTTAATAATGCTTATTAATGTGTTAACAAAGCTTGTTAAGGAATCTTATTATAAAGTGTTACCAAAACATGATTGAATGGAAACAGTTTCATTGTGAATCTGTGTTTTTTCCCCAATTCCTAGAGTTTCGATAAAACTTTGCTCAAATATGTCATGGAAACGCAGCTAATTTCACACATGTACCACCGTGGAGCAACAGCAGCTTCTTTCTGGTTTGCCTAGCATCTTTGGCTACCACCAGCAACATAAAAGCGTTCCATTGCCACTATGTATTTGAGACACCTGAAAGAATGTACGTAGAAAAAAAAAATCTGAAAAAGTGTTAAAAACAAATTCCAAGTGTTTATACATCCTAAAATATGTTAAATCCTCCCATATTTTGTTCTTGTCGCTAGAAACCTTGTCCTGTGAATAAACGTTGTTTACGAGGCAGAAATCGCCAGAACATTATTTTTATGGTTTAGAATCTGTGTTTTGGGATCACTTATTTCTGTCTGCTGGACCAAAAGTAGTCAGACTGTGTAACGTTACATTTATGTTTCATTCCATGGATAACACAGCGCCACCTACTGATATTTTATTAAACCAAGTATAGTCTAAATTGTCAGATTCTCTCTTGACCTCTACAGCTTTCAAGAATCATTAAAACTCAATCATTAGTCTGTTGATTTTGTGGATCAAGAATTTATTTATTTGTCAATTGTGGTTTGTTTATGTCATTCATATAATCATTGACATAATTATTATAACAATAACATTAATAATAGTATTAATAATAATAATAATAATAGACTAATATTGATTGATTAATAATAAAATAAAAAAGAAATAAAAAAAGTATTTTTTTCTTTCTTCATTTAGTCTGAAAGCATCACTCGTTGTAGTCACTTAAACTAACCGTCATTTGTGTTTGTTTATGAGGGAGAAAATAAAGGAACATTATTTTTATGGTTGAGAATCTTCGTTTCTGGAAACTTTTAAACTTTTGACCGTCCTCGACCGGAAGTAGTCAGACTGTGAGCACGTTCTAGCTTTACGGAAGTCATTCGGGGCCCAATTAAAAAAGGGTCCGGCCGGTTTGTCCGAACCTACCCAAACCCAAACCTTGACGCGGCACCGACGCGGGTCGGGTCCCCAAATCCTGCTGATTGCCCGGTTCTCGGCTCGTTCCGTGCACCGGAAACGCTGATATTTCACGACTTTGGAGCCCCGTTTTGGAGAGAAGTCCAGCAAAACAGACAAACTACGAACTGTATGTCCAAAATAAATGTATATCCTGATAGTAACGGGTGCATTTCTCGCTAGAAATATTGTCAAAATAAAGATTAGTCCATAAAATATTTTATTCTGAGTGATTTTCAACCGAAAAAGAGTGAATATCCCAGCGTGTTTTTGCTAGCGACAGGCAGAAACTCAAATTCACGTGATCAGTCACGTGATCCGGCGCACCCCCGTAGAAATGAATGAGAGAATGAGACGTAGCAATTCCACAATTTAGACCCCCTTTTTTGTGAAACTGCTACGTTTTTCCCTGTGGACAAACGTGGGTACTGAACGTTTTTGGAGGAGACTGGGTTGGATAAGGAGGTTGGAGCTTGATGATGAAGCACAGTCATGAGTCAGGAGGGTGAAGAGGAGGGGGCTCAGCACACATCCTTGGGGAACCCCCATGTTTATCGTGATGGTATTGGATGTGTAGTTGCCGACTCGAACTGCTTGTGGTCTCCCTGTCAGAAAGTCCAGCAGCCAGTTGCACAGGGAGGTGCTGAGTCCCATGTGGTCCAGCTTGTGGATGAGCTGCTGGGGGATGATGGTGTTGAATGCTGAGCTGAAGTCGATGAACAGCATTCTGACATGTGAGCCCTTGGTTTCCAGATGGGTGAGGGCTGAGTGGAGGGCTGTAGAGATTGCGTCATCGTTTGAGCGGTTGGACCGATATGCAAACTGGTAGGGGTCCAGAGTAGTGGGGAGAGCAGACTTGATGTGCTGCATGACTAGCCGCTCAAAGCACTTCATTAGGATGGGGGTGAGAGTGATTGGGCGGTAGTCGTTGCAGCAGGAGGGGGATGACTTCTTTGGAACCGGGATGATGGTGGTGGCCTTGAAGCACAAGGGGACAACCGCCTGGCTCAGGGAGAGGTTGAAGATGTCTGTAAGGACATCTGTGAGCTCATCAGCACAGTCCCTCAGGACACAGCCGGGGATGTTGTCAGGCCCTGGGGCTTTCTGTGTCTTTACTCCTCTTTGTGCGCGCCTCACGCCGTCAGGTGAAAGCATAAGCACCAGGTCGTCAGGAGGAGGAGGAGTTTTCTGTGCTGGAGTGTGGTTGTCTGCCTCAAAGCGGGAAAAGAAGACATTAAGCTGGTCCAGTACATGGGTGGAATTATCACAGGTCTGCGGGAGGGGCTTATAATCTGTCTAGTCATACAGACCATTCATCTTAGACACAAACTACTGAGCTTTTTGCTGACCTGGAGGCGTTTCTGGTTCAGTCCTGCTGCTGAAAGCTTCTCTGAGCCCAAAGCAAGTTAGAACTCCAGCTGTTATCACTGCTCCTGAACACACTTTTCTGTCTAATTTCAGGTTGATGAACTGCAGTTTGTCAGAGATCAGCTGTGAAGTTCTGGTCCCGTCTTTGAAGTCCAACCCATCCAACCTGACAGAACTGGACCTGAGCTGGAACAAGAACTTCCAAGATTCCGGATTTCTTCATCTGTGTAGTTTTCTAGAGCTGCCAGACTGCAGACTGCAGACTCTGAGGTCAGTAAATGAGCTGAACTCCCTGAAGAATGAGAAGAAGGTTTCAGGTGAAGAACTTTCTGAAGTTTCACTGGAAGATTTTAGATAAATAGATCTTTATATAAGAAAGGGGTTTCACATAATAATGAACATAGAAAATCATATGTAAATATGCCAGATTTTAGCCATGGAATAATTCACAATTACAGTCCACTGGCTTGTTGAGGTTATCGAAGAAGCCATAACAACAAAACACAATGAGTGGTAAACCAAACCGTGTACTTTCTGACAAATACACAAAACCAAAATTGGGCCAAAAATAAAACCTGATCGGGATATCCCTAGTTAAAATGCCTCTGAGTTCTTGTGTCCTCACTTCAGAAATCAAAAAATGATTTCTCTGTAGCAAAAATCCAGTTCACCATGTTTGTAATTCTGGTAACCTGCAGATGGAAAAGAACCAGAGTAAGTCTGGATATCACATCCCATCACTACAGAGCAGTGATGTGCAGTTATGTTTGTGGCTGATTAGCCACTGAGTATTTCAGACTCAGATTTACAAACATATGAACCCAATATACTTACCAACAGCTGACTGTTTTTCATATTTCATATCAGTATCATTTTATAAACATAGAATATACAAATTGGACAGAATAGAGATTTTGAGTAGGCCTATATTCAAGAACGAATTGATTAGAATCATGTAAATTTCATTTATAGAACAGATCAGTGGACAAATACTGTTATCATGAGTGTACATCTCATATTGGAATGTGAAGCACTAAAATACAAACGTATACATGCCCACAAATGCAGACTAAAACCTTTAAAGCAGTAAATTAAAAAAGCAAAGCAGCAAGTATTAAATGAGAACACGAGCTCACACGTAAGAGTTACAGGTCAGGTGCGAACGCAGGAGTTTTTAAGCGACTTTAAAGGGGCCTTACCATGAAACTTCTACTTTTTGATGTTTTAAATGCATTTTACTGTCCATTCCTCACTATAAAGGACCCCAAAGTTCCATTTTGATCCTTCATGCATTTAAGAGTAATCCTCTAAAAACCTGCTCTGTCTGCAGCAGCCCCTCCCATACCCACGAAAACGAGCGGTTGGAAACGTGCTGATGTAAGATCTATGTCAACAGCTCCCTCCAATAAGAGTCTGCTCTGACAGCTCCGCCTCCAAACTAACACAACTTTCAATTTCTCCCCTTATCCAGTGATTATCAGCACAAAAACATTCATTTTAGATGCAAAACACCGTATATGTTCCAGTTGTGTTCTGTCTTCAATAAATTCCAGCTCAAATAGGCACTTTTTACATACCGCTCCTTTATCAATTTGATTGGTTGGACTTTTGGATCAAACCACAGTGGCTCTTATTTGATAGGATGTTGTTCTGACATCACACACATATGTACACAAACACAAACAGAGAGACCACAGTGCTGGCTTTGTCAATATACGATTTAATCCTTGGATTTGTGGGAAATAACAAGTCTTTGTGAGTTAGAGGGCTAAAGTCCAAGTCAAGTCCCAAGTTGTTGAAGTTAAAGTCAGACTCAAGTCACGAGTCAACTTTACTTTAGGTTAGTTTAAAATCTATTGCATTTTTGTTTGCCATCATGTTTTTGTGTTCAAAGACAAATGATTTGATAAACAGAACCCCCTCCGCCAAGGCGTAATGCTTTTTCCTTTACGGGTCGACACCATTTTTCAGCCCCAAATTTAAACTGAATATTTAATCTGCCGTCTCTCATCAGGACGGGTCCCACCTGACTGAATTTGCCAAGTTCCCAGAACTCCAGCTTCCATCACTGTTCCTGAACACACTTTTCTGTCTATTTTCAGGTTGATGAACTGCAGTTTGTCAAAGAACATCTGGAAACCTCTGATCTCAGCTCTAAAGTCCAACCCGTCCAATCTGGCAGAACTTGATCTCAGGTGGAACAGAGACCTGCAGGATTCAGGATTTCCTCATTTGTCTGGTTTTCTGGAGAGTCCAGACTACAGACTTCAGACTCTGAAGTAAGAATCCATGTTTGAGTTTTGTTCATGTCAATATGATGACACAGTTGTGTTGACACTAAAGTGCAGACATTAGGAAGATGTTCTCCTGCTGCATGCTGACCATCTTCATGCTGAAGGCTGTTGATCTTCAGGCAGAGGTCTTCATGTTGGAGAAAGCTTGAATTGAATTTGCAGCATCTGTGTTGCTGTCATAGTTTGATTGTCTGACAGAAATGATCTTCATGAATCGGTGAGCAGAAATGTCCACATTCTGAATCAGATCTGCAGCAGCATCTTCCTGCAGCTGCTTGTTCTCTTCAAACATCTGCAGATGATGATGATGTTTTGGTGTTTCTGGAGAATCCAGAACCATCATTTATAGAATTAATGTCTACTCTGTCTGATTGTGGAAAATGTACAAAGTGACAAAGTGAACATTTCAAAGACTCATGTGAGGGGTGGCTGTGGTGTAGTGGTAGAGTGGTCGACTCCTGACCAGAAGATTTTGGGTTAGATTCCCACCTTCCCCGCCCATGTGTCAAAGTGTCCTTGAGCAAGACACTAAACCCACATTGCCTCTGGTGGAAGGTTTATATGTCAATAATGAATGTAAGATGACTGATTAATATGACATGGAATTTGATCAGATTTTAAAAACTCTATGACTTAGGGCTGGGCAATATGGCCAAAACATCTAATCCCAGATTTTCATTCCAAATTCAATTTTAATCAATTTTATTTACCCTCCTTTTACTTTAACAAAAGTTACGAACGACAGAATATTTTTAATAAAAACTATTTTATTTTCACATCTTCTATGGAGATTTTCTTGAAGTGCAACTAAAATAAAGTGCAACTAAATACAAGCTATAAAATGTTTGTAGAACAATACAGCAGGTGTTTTGTGAGCTACCACTAGCTTATCTCATAAAGAAAAAGGATAAAATCATTCAGCTGAACACTTTTGGTGGCAACAGCTTTCAAACTGATTTTGCTGTTTGTGGTTTGATGCTATAAGTTTGAAGTCACAACCCCAGAGACCAAAATCTAGTTTTTGACTCAATAGATTAAAAAAATCTAAACATAATATTTTACTGGACAAATTATTACATTATTTTACAAAGAAAAACTACAAGAGTTATCTTTTCAAAAAGTATTATGTTAAATATAAATTCCTAAACAACATGAACACGTCTTTATTGCCATCTAACTGTGAACTCAAAACATGCAGAGACAACAAGAACAGATTTAGCAAAGAGGGCAGATTGTATGAAAATGCTCTTTCTTAATTCTGCCTCCAGATGATTCAATTTTATATGAAATTATAACACAAAGAACCTGAAAACATTTTAATATTTAGAGTTATTGCCATCATCTCACTGATACTAAAGATGCAGCTCTCTCACGAGGGGCTTTTTCAGCTCAACACCGGCTCTGTAATGTTACAGTCTACTAATAAAGTTAACACAAAGTGGATTCATGCCTATTATTACATTTATAAAATACAGCTTTTATAAATGTCCTATGAATTACTGCTGCAGCTCGTTAGCAGCTAGCATTGTAGCATGCTAGCATCAGTGTGTAACAACAGCTCTGTCTTCAAATCAACACTTTTATTAAACGTTCTGTTGCTGCTGTAGACCAGCAGTTTTATCCTCCAGTTCTGTCTGGATCCGTTTGAAAATGGCTGCATGTCTCGCTGCTTCATCAGCCAAAGCTAACCGCCACACAAACAGAGACGATAGTAGAGGGGTGGTGGGTGGAGTGGGGGCTTCTCATGGCACCAGTGGTGACACCTCCAACACCTCCAGTGGTGAGCTCCCCTTCATCAGATGATACAGTTTCCCTCCAGAGCTTTATCAAATGTATCAAGGGTCACCAGCTTTGTGTCAAGGTCATGGTGGTAACAGGGGAAGGGATTAGCAAAAAGAGGAAAGGGATTTTATCTTGAGCTTCCTACAACAGATGTATCTGTTCCTTTGATCTCTTTCTTTGTGCTGGTATAGCCTGGGATTTTGACATCAATTACTCACAGGTCATCGTTAGTCAGTACAGAAAGTTTGGTGACTGTATTCCAATATCCTTAGAGCTATTATGCATTTTAGACCAAATATGAAAAAAAAAATCTGAAAATAAACGAATAAAGAAAATTTCTGCCACAATCTTTGGTGTAGTAGAACAATGATCTTATGATTAGTCATTGCAGAAAGTTTGGTGACTGTAGCTGCAACATTCAAAGAGCTATTGAGCTTATTTTTATGTTTCATGTACTGCATCTATAAAAAATTGATTAAATAAAAATAATAAAATAAAGCATTTTTTTCCAAATTCTTTATTCTGGCATGAATATGGCGACAAATCTCCATCATTAGTTCACATAAAAATCAACATTTACTTGTTTTTGAGAGATTATTGACTTTTACAGAATGGCTTTTCTCGGAGCTTCCACTTTGTAGACGGTCCCTTAGCAGCGTCTCTCCATCTGCAGCTGAAGAGAAGACTTCTCAATAAACTCAATAAACGGGGAAAACAGGATCTTTATTCTTTCTAATTGGATGTGTAGGTGACTCTCTGTGTTGATACAAGACGATTGAGATACTTGCTGTCATATTTGAACGTTTTTCTGAAGAGCTTTTGAACCCGGAAGTCTGAATCTGTTGATATCGCTCTGACTTTACCGAACCAAGTACGGAGTCTGCTGTTCTGGATTAAAAAACGTCTTCATGCTGAGCACTACTCATATGTGTTTAATAAATGTTTACACAGTATGATCAGAAGTGTTTCTGATGAGTACGGATCAGTAGCGGTTTTATGCACGGGCAGTACGGGCAGCTGCTCGGGGCGCTAACTCAAAGGGGGCGGTGTAGGTAGCAGATGTGCTTGTCAGTACCCGATCCCCTTTACCTAACCACGCCCTAATCGCGCGCATGTATATTACGTCACTTCCTCTTCGCCGCCAACATTTGCGACGATGGAGAGTTTTGGATTTGATTTGTGTCATCTGGATTTGATTTCTGACAGTTGGGTGATTGGGTAGCCGAAACAGAGATCCGACAATAACAGCTGATCGCCACAGTCGCTACTATTCCATAAACCATATCCCCAAAACATCAATTCTTCTGTCAGTAATAGATCAATCCTTCAACAGAGTCACCATGTTCAAAGGATGACTGCAGTTATAAACTGAAAGGTAAATACGACTTAGTTTAAGTCCTTGATATTTGTGCTTCGTTGCTAATTTAAACAGTTCATACTTTTCATAAATACAACGTTATCATATTTGTTTACATAAAGATCTAAAAACGTGTTTTGTATGTTAGTTTTAGTATTTAATTGTAGAATTTTCCTGATGATCATGGAGGACATAAGAAGAAATGAGGATTAAAATTGTGTTTTTTAACATTTAATGATTGAAATAGTTGTGAATCAAGAGCAAATGAAAACATGTTTGTAAAAATGTTGTAGTTGTGTAAAATCTACAAGTTCTACAGACACATTTCTGTACTGTCACAGTAAATGTTAAAGTTGTTGATGGTTTCATATTTGCTGAGGCAGGAGAAATAACATTTCCTTTAGTTTGTAATTACCTTTTAATCTAAATTTTAAATTATTTTATCTATGATAAATATGATAAACATGTGAAATTCTCTGTTTTTAGATGGAATAAGTCCTGGACAAAAACCGTCCTCCAGGAGAGCTCATTGTGAAAGACGACGAAATATGCTCAACCTGTGAAGACTTTAGGATCCTGAATATGACACGATGGATGGAATCCTCTGTAAGCATTGTTAGTCCAAAATACTGTAAAGAAAATATCATGTGACACAAGATTTGAAGAGTATTTCTTTTTATTTCAGATTGGGAATGTTTGTCTAATAGCTGTGAGGAAAGCTGCACAGACATGTCATTAGTCATTCTGGTGCATCTTTTCTCTGGTTATAGACATGATGGTGTTAATGTCTGTGTGTTTCTGTTTCCTTTAGGAGAAAAATGTCTACATTGATAACCTCTATGTCATGGTCACCTGGAAGGATCCCCAAGTTGACCTGCTGCACTCCTTGCTGGTACTATTTTGATGTGTGTGTGCATGTGTGTGTTCAACATGGAACTTTGTTAACAGATTTAGAGGTTCAACATGGAACTTTGTTAACAGATTTAAAAGTTCAACATGGAACCACATCTCAGAATACTTTATTATTGATCTATTTTGACTGGCAAACATTTGATTTGTGTGTTATTTGTATTCTCTGCAGTACCAGGAGAATCTTTGACCCTGTCTGGAGAACTGGAAGAGACCTTCAGGTGTGTTAATACAAACTTCTGAAGCTCATTGAATACATAATAATATAATCATAAACTATCAGGTTCACGTCAGCTCTCTTTATTTAAGTTCTCCTGTTTTCTTTTTCAGCTCTTTCCTCAGCAGATGTCAGACAGCTGCTGCAGCATTTTATGCTGATGTGAGTATTTTCTTCCCGTTATTTGAGTATAATGTTTCAACATGCTAAAATAAATGTATTTTACTTTACTATAAGCTCTCTGCATCAGCACCTCGTCTGAAATGACATTCAGTGAAGTACGTTTCCTCAGAAAGTTCCACCAAAACACCAGTTTCAGTCTTCAGATTCTATTTTCTGTCCTTAAAGCTGTTTATCCTTCATCACATCAGTCTCATCCACAATCATCGCTCTAGTTCAGACTAATGTCGGCTGGTTTTGCTTGTGACTGTCCACAAAACCTGCGATGAACTTCTGAGTGGTGTTTATGCTTTTCAAGTGATGCGATCGTCTCCAGCGTTTATTTTTAAGGCGAAGAACATCTTCCTCACAGTCTTACTGTGTCTGTGAACATGCAGACACATGAAAGGTGGAAGAGGACGTGATGTGCTCCTCCACTAAAGAGACTTAGACAATAGAAAGGCTACAAATAAAATACAATTAGAAAAGGGGAAAGTTTCATTCTGGAGTGCTGCAAGACATAAATACAAGAAATATCCTTCCAGTAACTTGTTTTTGTATCTAGTTCTCCGCTCTCTCTGTTTCTCTGAGTCTGAAGGTCTGAATTTCTTAACTACTGTCTGGTCCATGCAGGTCTCCCTGGTGCTTACAGCTTTGGAGGGTCTCTGGTGTTCCAGCAGGAGTCGGTGCTCACCTCATCATCTCAGCTGTTCAGCATTGAAGCTCTGCAGCTTCCAGTGTTCATCGACAGATTGTTGTCTACCTTTAGGTATTGCACCTGCAGTGTCTCTGATATTCATGTTAAACTCTAGTTTCTCCTCACCCTTCAGTACTCTGCTCATGAACTGTTTCCTGGCTGCAGAATCCTTCAACCACGAGGACCAACAACCAACCATCTCTGGACCTCTCTGCTCAGCTGCCTCACAGCCACAGACTCGGTTCTACCTCCTCACCGTGTCCTCCAGCTCCAGAAGGACAAAGGAACGCTGCTCACCTCCCCATGTCTTAAACAACATCTGCAAACCCCGGTGCAGCCTCTCCTCTCTTCGTTCCCAATCTTTCTCCACCCCCCCTGCCTGCACGCTGACTACAGATTCATCCCCATCTCTAAATAAATCACTTCCTCACACACAGACATGTTTCCAGCACTTGGGTCCTTCTGGCC
>NW_023416892.1:14043-19251 GCF_002922805.2 Oryzias melastigma | reverse complement strand
AGTAGTTCTTACAGGCAGTTATCTTAGAAAAAAAATACATTTTTAATTTCAAGGTCTGATGAATTTGACATTAGAATATCATTCAAAAATTAAATATAAAAAATAAGTTGTATTTAAGTAAGCAAATAGTTTTGGAGTAAATAGTGTGAATATTGTTGAAATAAAGTGATGAAATTGTGACAAATTAAACTGATCCAAGAGCTCAAATTACATTATGGTAACATGTCTCAATCACATATTTTTAACACAAAGTAATCAGTTTTGTTGAATGAAATTAACTTGTGTTGATTTAACTCGAGCGTTTAAGTTGCTGTGAAAGCTAAACATCTGTGTGCAACCAATGTCCACTATTGAATTAAGTAAATCGAACAGATTTTTTTTTTCAGTGTGGTCCAAGGAAACTAACAGCTCAGTCACTTTTGTCTCCTCCTTCAGAGGTCGCCTCAGCCAATCAGCATCAGCGCTTCACACAGGTGTTTTTTACACCTGTGTAATATTGACATGGAACACCAGATGTTCTAAAGTTTATTCATTTGAATTACTAAAAATGCTTAGTTCAACATGAAATTTGGGAAAACCGAAAACAAAGAAAAACTACAGAGCCTTCTATTCATCACAAACTTAAAAGAATGGAGAAAAAAAGTTTCAGCAATTGTTCAAATCATTATTTATAAATATGTTTCAGTCTTTGAAAGGCATGAAATTCTCAGTAATAGATTAATTATATGTTTTAATTCCACAGAGAAAACGGTCAAATGTTTGTCATTTGTATATTTACATTATCAATACAATATTGGTCAAAATAAGATAAGAAGGTTTGGTCTTCAAAGTCTCAGAACAGTTTGTTTTAAACATGTCTGAAACAAACGGGTTTAGGTTTAAATATGATTGATGCAAAAGGAACAGCTGGGGTCAAAATACTTTAGAAATCTTTGGAAAATAAGATGTTAACTACAGTAAGAAGGAAAATAAAGACATAAAAAAGGAAGGAGACAATAACCAAACAGAGATTTGTTGAAAGGTTATAATGGACGTTTCTGAGGATTTCGTGGTTTTTAATTAGACTTCATATATTTTGAATATGTTTATAAAACAGGACGTTCACATCCTTTCCATTAACAACGAATACTACATTTCTTAATTTGTAAAACAATATTAATATTTGTGAATTAATTATCTGTAAATGTTAATACATCTGAGGCACAAAAAGGGTGAATGTAAAGTTAAAGATTATTCCAATTTCTAAGGTTTCTCCCAAAAATCTTGGAATATGAACATGGGAACATAAACGTTCCAGTTTCATCATCCAAATTTAAAAAAATGTGCAGAGTTTAACACAATCTGCTCTTAAGAAATTCAGCAAAAGGACAGATTTTATTCATTAGTTTGAAATGGGGGATCCTTGGATTTTTGGTAAAATAGGTCATTTAATAAACTTTAAATAGCTCTAATTATTGTAGATTGTCCATAGATTGACTTTATAGAGACAATTGTCACATCCAGATCTGCAACTTTTTTTTATTTTACTTAACTACACAGAACAAGACTTGACTTTATGAAACATAGTTTTTTAACAAAGAGAGAAGGAATGAAATTACAAAAAAACTAATAAAATGAATACAGATCTGAGCAGAGTGAGGCAAAGAACAAACAAATGTTTTCACATAACCACAAAAGGGAAGTTTTAGTTCATCATACATTGTTCTTATTTTTGGTTCCTTGAGGAGCTTCAGCTATTCTAGTTTGAATTTGTTGGTGAATATTCTACATTTTGGGTCTTTATACATTTATATTTGTGACAAAGGATTACATTTACAGGACGACATTTCTTCTCATTTATTTTCTAATATGATGTCAAATATGATGGGGTTTGATGGAAATGTTGGCATTTGTGGGAAAACTTCTCCCAGCCAATTATGTGGTTCCTCCCAAAATATTTGTATTTGGGAAAAAAAATAAAATAAACTAAGTGCTGTATGGTTTCTATTTATTTTTCACAGAATGCACAGATACTATCATTCATATTAAACCATAATCTTAAAGATAGATACATATAATTATTGAGTTTCTTCACATTAAGAATAAATATGAATTTTATATATCAACTTCTAAATATATTCACTATATCTTGATCAAATTTATGTAAAATGTTATTTTTATTAGGTTTCTGACATACATATTGTACTTTGAGGTCCTTGTTATTATTTGATTAATATTTTTTTAATCAAATATTTAAACATTTCATGATTCCTTTGTAAAACATAACATCTTATTATAACTGTATTTACAATCCCCAGTATGTTGTGTTTCTTTTTTGATCCATGTCTTCAGTTCTGAAAATAAAGTTATAAAAACTAACTAAATAAAAAAATGACTCAATGGGCTACCCGATCATCCAGCTGTCGCAAATCGTGTTAGAACTGTCAACCAGCGCGAGTAATAAAGTTTTAGAAAAAAAATGGCGCAAAAGGGAAGTCACGTAATACATGTGCGCGTGATTAGGGCGTGGTTAGGGAAAGGGGATCGGGGACTGACAAGATGTGCTCGGCCTGTCAGATCGGCTCGGGGGCTTGCGACTAGTGATGACGTCACACAACTGTAACAAACGAGTTGGGTAATTTGCTGTTTTTCTGTTCTGAAACTGACGTTTACAATAAAGTTTATTTTTTTAAAAAGAAAAGAAAACGTGTCAAGATCTGCTCGGGCTATTATTTATTATTTTGGCATTGACAGCTCCTTCACTAACGTCTGCTCTCCTCAGTGTTTGTGTAACGGAGCAGAACGTGAGCTGCATATTCTAGCGGGACTTCATCCGGTCCGTGCGACCAGTTCAACATTGGCAGGATGTATTTAGAAAAAATACTTTCTTTTTTTTTTTTAAATGTGCGACCAACAACAAGCTAGCATGCTACTCGCTAGCACCCACTTTAGCTCAGACGTCATGCTTCCCAGCCTGATTTCTCTCTATTAAAATAACGATCATTATCCTGTGATGATTCCTCTTGATCGGATTATTTCGTTGTCAAGGTTTTTGTGGCTGATTGCAAATATTCCTTCTCCTTTTGTGATTCTTAACGTATTTGTTCGGACCTCCTCGGGTTTTTTACTCAGGCAGAATCCGTGCATTGTTATGGCGGAAGTGTCTGTGTAATTCCCCGTGTCACGTGACAGTGGTCTAATGGTCTGGACCAATCACAATCTTACATGTCATCTATGCGCCAGCCCCCGAGCCGATCTGACAGGCCGAGCACATCTGCTACCTACAGCGGCAGCTCAGCGCTTGGAGGAAAAAAAATTGTTACCTGTTATATCACTATGTTCTCAACGGCCAGAAACCGGTGAATTGGCGCCCCCTTCAGGTGCAGCACTCCCGTCACCTGAGAACACGCTGACAGGTGTTAAGAGAGAGGGAGGGGCGGAGGGTCAGTTCAGCTGCGGGTCTCCAAATTAAGAAGGCGGATGATGAAGGAGGGCGGGGTCTACTTTGTAGAAACCTTCTTTTTTTTTGTCAGTCATAACATGACATTCTATAACTATGTGTGAATACAGGAAGAGCTCTAAATTAACAACCGCCAAACGTGGGAAAACTTATTTTGGTGGCAGAAAAGCTCTTTGACTTTGACAGGTGAGTCTCTGTTCTTCATCTCTGAGGCTCAAACACAACATGATGGAGTCTGCTTCTCCTCCACTGTTGGTCACCACAAACATCCATCCCAGAGTTCATTCAAACATTTAATCCTGACTTTATTGCGCTGATTTAATGGATTTAATTGTCACATAAGCTGCGCACGAGGTGCGTTCAGGGACTGCCTGGAATTTCCTTATGCGCTTGCATTAATAGCTCGCTATTGCTGCATTTAGGTGTGCTGGGAATTTCTAGCATTTGCTCACACTGACCTCAGCAACACAAACACTCATTCGGTGCTCCATTTCATTGTGACTCACAACACACTGATCTGTAAGATTAACACAATTATGAAAAAATGTTGCACATATTTCTATATAAGCATGTTTTTATATGCATTACATGAAAAACCTTAAATAATTATTTTATATAGCTTTAATATTTACTGTTTTGTGATTGAAAAACACCTTTGTGTTTTGATCAAAATCAAATTATTTAATAAAATGGTTAAGATATTAAAAAAATGACCACATGACTAGAAATAAACTTTACGGCTTTGATAAAAGTTGATGCTTTAAAGCAGGGGTCCCCAACTGGCGGACCGCGGTCCGGGTCCGGACCCCGAGACCCTTTTATCCGGACCGCCAAGCATTTTTATTAAAAAGTATGATTTTTCATTCATCTTTACACGGCGATTTTTGAACAGGCGCGCGCGAGGACAGCTACGTTCAAACCGGGGTCCTTCAACCGCCAAAAGCTCAGAGCGGTGAGCTACCATAGTTGGGACGTAAAGTTATCTGGAATGTGCGAGAACAATGGCTCTGTCTAAAATGAGAAAAGTGAACTGAAAATAGTGTCTTTGGAGATGAGTGGACCGAAACTTTCGCTTTACCAGCAGTGAGTTCTACAGGCTGGTTTGTATTATAAACATGGAGTCTGCTACTTTTGTTAAGAACGCTGATATCAAGCGGCGCTACGAGACAAAACACAAAACTTCTGACAAAAATTACCCGACAGAATGAGTGACGTGGTCACGGAAAATATACGAACTGAACGTACAGTGCGAGCGTATAACACACAGACGGTAACAGCACAACAACAAGCTCACGAGTGGATGTTGGGCAAGCACTAAAAAAGTCACTCAGAAATGATTAAAGAGTGTATGGAGGCAATGACAGAAACAATATTAGAAGGAAAAGAGGGAGAGCAGCTTCAAGAAAAGCTCCGACAGATTCCCCTGTCGTCAACAAGAAGCTTTCCAGAGATGTGCAGGGCTATGGAGCTACACTACTGCCAATATTATTTGAAACCCAAATAAGACAAATTAAAAAAAATATTTATGTTTGGCTAAAAAAAAATTGAATGTCAGAAAATTCTTTCCATTCTAAAATTAACCTATTTTCAGCTTAAAAAGTTCATTTTTTTAAGGTTTCAAAACTAAAAATTTCAATTCAATTTTCTTTTATTCGACTCTATTTATTTATTTATTTATTTATGTATGTTCGTTTTCTAATATGAAAATTTCAGTTTCAAAACTTTTTGCCCCTTTGTGGTGGGGCTAACACGAAGGACCAAACCAAATG
>NW_023416892.1:0-12702 GCF_002922805.2 Oryzias melastigma | reverse complement strand
AAGCCTGTCACAACCGGGAGAAGGATTTGAACGTCACTTTGAGTCCTAACTACGAGCTGTACCTTCATTTTGGGCGCGATCAAAGCGCTGGATCCACAAACAGAGGAAACTCATCGCGGAGAGTGACACAGATTTAGACTTCCACCTGTCCACTAATGTGTTTGGTGGACAAAACAACCTGATCAGTGCCATCGGAGGAGATCAGAAGGGAAGTTATTAAAGCCCTGTTTGTGTCTGTTATGGTGGATGAGACAGACGCGAGTAACGCAGCGCAGCTCGCTCTGGTTCTGCGTTATGTGACGGACACAGGTGCCGAGGAGCGGCGTGTCGGGTTTGAAGATGTTGCCAGTGGAAAGCGAGCCGATCACATTGCTGGTCTCATCGTCCGATTTTTGGTGGAAAATGAATGTCTGGGTAAAGTTGTAGCACAGTTTTGTCTGACACGGGTAAAGGAGTTCCGTGACACCGTTGAGCGGGAGAGAAGTTGATACGAGGAAATCTACGAGGCCCCTGAACGCACCGCGGGCGCTCCGAGCGCACGAAGAGGAGCAGCGCAAAATCCTCGCGCTGACTACCGACAATATTTTCCAGACACAGACCAGATTTTAAGATCACGACCATCAGATGTTTCAGGAATATCAGAACATTTCCAGCATGCAGCCTTTTCCAGCTTATCACAGCCATGGAACACTTTCTATCTGTGAAACGCACGGATTCTGCACGACAGAGTGATTGAAATCTTCTTGAGGATAGAAAGGATGGATTTTGTTTAAATAATCCAGATTTTTGGTGAGTACAATTGTTCTATATCCCTACATAATATTGAAATTTTATCAGGTTATTTTGATGCTTTTGGTGTGTGTGTGGCAGCTGTACCTGCAGTAGAAGTTTTATTGCCATAAAATAGTTATTGGGGGTTGGAATGATTCAGATGGAGAACTACTGAAGGCCTAGGTGGGAAATGCACGGCCCGCCACTGAATTAGAGAAATGTTAGATGCTGGTAGAAATCTAATATGGCTGGTAGACTGGATGTTACTGGCATAAAGTAACTCATAACTAAAAATGTACCAATCACAGGATTGAAGACAGCAGCCATGAGCAGATTTTTCTTCTCTGAAGTAGAGATCAGTGTAGGGCATGTTAATTTACATTTTCAAAACATGGATGTTTTATTTTAAAATCATATTTTTCACATATATTTATACAGTATATTTGTAGTTAGTATTATTGTATGTACTGATAACTGTTTTTATGCTGCTCGGAATTGTGTTAAATGTCTTTTGTGTCATGTTTTCAATTGTCATTGTAGTAAAAATGGCCGTTGAGACAGACAAACAAAATTCAGTTGTGACTATGGTGGTGGGTGGGGGCGCCTGGGGAGGCTCTCGCCAGGGGGGAGTAATTCAGTGTAGATCTGCAACTGGTTCGGATCAGTAACGGACATTCTCCTGCTGCGGGGGGTGGGGGGTTAGACAGTGACGAGGGTCTTCTCCGTAGCTGTGGAGGTCTCTGGTCTCTAACCCCACGAATCAGGGAGAACTCGGTATTTCGGAAAATTTAGAGCCAGATATGTCACTGTCCCGACAATGTTTCTGCGTGACAACCTCCTCGGTAAACTCCTTTCTGTCTACGTGGGTTTAGAAGGCGTCGCCGTCCTCAAATAGACCAATGAGAAGACAGCAGGTGCAGCCCTCTGACTCCGCCCAGAAAAACTCATTTTTCCCTCAGGCGAGCAGAAATATTCTCCGCGAGCGGGACCCATTGTCTGTATATAAGAACTGGACTGAGAAAGCCCCCCTACTTCCATGTTCCATATAGGAAGTACCACTGGGTTGCAAAAAGGCCAAAGTCCTGTGCTTGAGATGACCGGCGCTGTGCAGATCGCCTGGATTGCGATGCATGTTGGTTAGTTTCTTGCACTGACGTCAAATGTGCGCCGTTACGAAGTATCGCGAGAAAGGGGCGGGTTCAAGGCGCCTTCCTAAGCCAGGTCCTAAGTACTGCGCTGGCTGCAGGCCGCCTTGAGGACTACAAAAAAATGCATTGTGGGAAACTGTGTCCACACAGTTCTTGTAGTTCAGTGTGAAATAATTGGTGCTAAATGAAGGACATCGGTGTATTTTTTTACTTTTTCTGGAAGGTAGTGAATCACTGATGAAAAAATAAACAAGATTTCAAATAATCTGTGGTTATATTTGTTATTGTTGCCTCTAAAACTTAACTTTAATTTAATTTAATGTATTTATTAGGGACAGTGCACATGCAATGAATCCCGCGGCTATTTTTTTTAACTGTTTTACTCTAAAAGATGTTAAAAATTAATATAAAAGACACAACAGCACAGATCATACTAGGAGGAGTGGCTTATTAACTTTCAGCCGAATGATAAGGACAACCCCCAACTCCTTGATCTCGTACAGTCTCGTCGTTCGCCCTCATCTCAGGCGCCTTTCTCCGCCCCCTCCAGCAGCAGCTTAGTCTCGCCGACGATGCAGGCGAGGTGCTGGGGATCTCAAACACGCCTATTGACAGATTTAACATGCTAAATGACGTAAAATGAATTTAACATCTGATGCTCGTCCAGTGTTATTGCTGGAAAATGTGTTTTAATTTAGCTTGTGTGTTAATGTATGTATAAACTGTGAAAATAATATATAAAAAATAATAAAGTTCAGAAAGAATGAATGAATGAATGATGTGTGTCAAACTTGTCAAATACAAACATATATTAACTTAATAAAGGCCTTGTTTAGTCGCTTAATATAAAACTTACCAGGGTCCCTGAACGCACCATCATGTGCGACGGTGAAAGTGACCATCCATCTCTGCTGCCGCCAACACCAAATAAACACGGATTGAGTATAATATGCATGAAGTGCAGCATGTCCAAGCCAGACCATAATTATAATCATGATAAACATAATAACTTCAATAATTTCCTAAGGAGACTAACTTTGACTGAATTCATAGAACAGAGCACACACTCCTAAAATAAAAAAAATAAACACCTTAGAAGAGTTCAATCTACTCATGACCACATGACTTTGATTTGGGATGAAAGGGAAGAAAGGAAAACCTCAGGATGGGAAAGCTTGTGTTCTCCATGACTGAAGACTGAGACTCACAGGTGCTGTTTGGATAAAGGGAAACTTTTTATTGGTTAAAAGATGGGGTTTATGCTCCCCTCCCATAATACATTGTTATTATGGGATTTCAGAGCTATTCTGGGGTGGTGTGGCGTTGATCGTGCTCAAGAACAATCTATAATCATCTCAAATAGATACACATAATCAACAAACATGAACCTTCTTAACATTTATAATATTTGATTACTTGTTGTTGATTGAATGAGGTTGTGAGAAGGAATTGAAACCTATAACGTCCATCTAATGCTAAACACAGAACAAGTAAGTAAAAAGTGGACATTTAAACTTCAGTGTTGTGTTAAAGTCCGTAACGCTGCATCTGTTAAAAGCCACGCCCACATTTTAAGGCACTGATTAGACTATGTGTTATATCTCCTCAACGGCAGCAGCACAAACGACAATTTCACCGACACAAATCTGCACAAACATGACAATAATGAATGAACCCGGTCCGGTTCATTTCGGAACTGTCTGGGGGGATGATGACCTGAGAAGGAACTTTAAAAACTCTTTAATATCTCTTTAATATCTTAAATGATCATTCCAACGGCACAAACCAAACGCAGCACTGATGGATCTGATTATTTGCTGAGACATTTTACAAAGGTGGGGGGTCAGCTTCATGATGGTCTGCTCAAGGCACCAGCTCACACAAGTAGTCAGTCTCTCGCACAAGGACTTTTTCTGCTCGTGGAGGAAGAAAAAGTCCTCACTGGGGTCTGAATTGATGCGCTCGCGGAGATGTCTAATCTCTGTGTGGAGTTTTCACATAAATATAACGCCATCTGTGAAGCACAGCTAAAAGTCCACAAAGATAAACTAGGGTCAGGCAGCCCGGGGTCAAGCACGAGCATGAGGGCATCAGAGACGAGGCCGAGTCAGAAGATCAGGTCAGGACGAGAACGCTCAGTGATGCAGGCAGAGTGACACAAGACTTCACACTGAGCAGAGAGGACGGATTCATGACAGTTTTAATCTTCACTTTCAGTCCCATCAGTGAATCTTAGTGGAAGAGTTCAGTTCAGGCTTAGAAAATAACTTTTTATTGACCAACTGATCAAAGAGAGACTTTGGAGAATCTAGAGAAGATACATAGTTATGTTTGAAAAAATATTTTACATTTTCTTTATTTGTAGGAACCAAAATGAAGTTTCTTCACACATTTCTTTAATTTAGTATTTTTGCTTGTTTCACTTTGTCACCTTGTTTGATTTGTTGATTTGCTCCACCTGGAAAAGGTTAGATCAGCACCTGCTCACCTGCACTCTGGAAGGAGGAGGAGAGGAGAGCTTGGCCTGTTTATTTCTGTTGACCGCTATTATTTGCTTTATTCACACTGACGCTTTATTAGTTGATCTCATTTCATTCAGAGTCATCTTTCTCCCTCTGAATATTTCTGCAAATGAAAATAAAAGACACAAAACAAAGTAACAGACTGCTGCAATGTATTTATAAGACAGAAGAGCATCAGACACACAAACTGAACCCATCAGCTCCTCAGAAGCTTCAACAGGAAAGTCGCCTCTAAATTATTCATTGAATAGATTTTGTGGTGATGATTTATATAAAACTGATCTGTTTTAGTTATTTTGGAAATCTGATCAAACTCTGTTTACTTGCTGGAACTCCAGCTGTCATCACTGCTCCTGAACACTTTTCTGTCTGATTTCAGGTTGAAGGACTGCAGTTTGTCAGAGATCATCTGTAAAACTCCGAGTTCATCTGAGAATCACAACCTGTTCAGACTGAGAGAACTGGACCTGAGCTGGAACAAAATCCAGGATTCAGGATTTCTTCATCTGTGTGGTTTTCTGGAGAGTCCAGACTGCAGACTGCAGACTCTGAGGTCAGTAAATGAGCTGAACTCCCTGAAGGATGAGAAGAAGGTTTCAGGTGAAGAACTTTCTGATGTTTCACTGGAAGATTTTCTGAACGTTTTCTGGATCACAGCTTGGACTCAGTTCAGCCGTCTGATGAATTTCTCTGCAACCTTTTCTTCATTCAGATTTGACATTCTTTTAATATTTCAAAAAATTAGGCCTTGTTTCCATCATTTACCCTTTCAAAATAATAGAAACTAAATAACGGTGTGTGTAAAAGTTTGTTCACCCTGCAGGATTTATAGTATGCATCGCCCTCTTTGGAAAAGCTGAGACATGACAGTGTCATGGATTGTTCACAAACATCGTTTGCAAAGACAGGTGATTTCAGTCTGAAAGATTTTAAATAATGAATCATCTGACCTTGCTCCAACAATCAGCATCATGGTCCTCACAAAGCAGGAGAAGGCTACAAGAAGATAGCAAAGTTTATTCAGATGCTAATATCCTCTTTGTGGAATGAAATTAAGAAATGTCAGTCAACAGGAACAGTGGAAGTTAAAGCAAGATCTGGAAGAACAAGAACAATCTCAGACAGAGCAGCTCACAGGATTGTGAGAAAAGCAAGTCCAAACCCATGTTTGACTGCAGGATCCCTCCAGAAAGACCTGGAGACCCTGGAGTTATGCTGCACTGTTCTACTGTCAAGAGATACTTGGACAAATATGGTCTTTATGGAAGAGTCATCAGAAGAAAACCTCTCCCACGTGCTCATCACAAAACTCAACGTTTGAAGTTCACAAATGGACATAGAAACAACACACCATTATTATTACTATTTTTTAATATATTGCGAAGGGGATATGATGGAAATTAATCCTAATTTCTGACATATTGAAGAATGTCTGACCTATAAACTGAAGCCTTTAGAAGATGTTTTCAATCTTTCCTTGCGTTCTTTATGTACAATAATATAACATTTTACCTGTGGTGTCCAAACTTTCAATCCCCACTGTATGCAGGGCTCTAGACTGAATGTTTGTACTGGTTGCACCAGTGCACCTAACTTTTTTCTTAGGTGCATCAGCACAAAAGTTTGCACCGACCCTCTCGACCTCATTGCTGTTAATACAGCTCTTTCTTTTTTATTTTCTTTCAATTATCTGCATTAAGAATTGAAAAATGATACATGAATCATAAAACACTTCATTTAAAACAGAGTTCTACAATAATTATAAACTAGTAAATTTATATAGTTTATGAAAATGAATAAAAATGTGCATTTTGAAAAAGCTTAGGTTTGTGACAGCAAGTGAAATGGGTGAACTTAAGGCCCGATCCGAATACTCCCCTTCTCCCTCTCCCTTAGCCCTCCCCCTTGATTTGGAGTGGCAGTTGAAGTCAAAGTCGTGTCCGGAATTATTATTTTTTAAGTTTCACACTCCAACAGAGGGGTCCAAAGTCCGCCATCGCGAGAGTAAACCGTGTCACGCGAAGAAGCGCTTTTCTTCCCTTTGGTGCGCTCTGAACCACAGATGTTTACATTTAAATGTAAGTAATGACTTTATGTTGTAGTGTGACCTTCTTAAAGTTATAAAAAAGCTGTTGTTATGGATATTAAACCGCTGGAAGCACTGCGCTAATGCTAGCGGACCGGCGATGTTGATGACGTCATTGAACGGAAGTCACGTCCGAAATATTAGACACTATTTTTTCATCACTCTCTGTTTGGAGCAAACACGGAGGGATAAACAAAGGGGAAGGGCTAAGGGAGAGGGAGAAGGGGAGTATTCGGATCGGGCCTAAGTCTCTCTGCTCTGCTCCATTCTGAAGCATCCACTTGTAGACAAATAGATCTATGAACATCTTTGTTTTCATGGTCTGAGCTGGGATCAGGATCTAAACTGGAACTGTGATATCGCTCACTATCTTTGTTGCATGCTAATGTTAGCTTGGGGTGTGAGGGGCTGTAAGCTAGTGAGACAGCGAGTAAACAAGGATTTCATCAGATATCAGCGTGAGGGTTACTTCATGCCAACAGTCCCGCCCAAAACTCCAAGGGGAATGTCTAATGAACTCCTGTCGCTCTGCAGAAACTATGTCTTAGAAAATGTTTTTAGATTTTGGCTTAAAACAGCAGAATCATAATTAGAAGACCACTTTAAAATGCTTTGAAAACAGATCTATTATAGTTGGAGTAGGACTTTAAAATGCTGAAACTAAAAAAATAAAAACTTCTAAATGTTTTGTGATCAGTACAGAGCCATCCATCCATCCATCCATTTTCTTGACCGCTTCTTCCCTTTCGGGGTCGCGGGGGTGCCGGAGCCTATCCCGGCTACTGATGGGCGAAGGCGGGGTACACCCTGGACAGGTCGCCAGTCCGTCGCAGGGCCTCGATCACACACACAGCCACTCACACAGTCACACCTAGGGACAATTTAGAGTCACCAATTAACCTATGAAGCATGTTTTTGGACGGTGGGAGGAAGCCGGAGTCCCCGGTGAAAACCCACGCATGCACGGGGAGAACATGCAAACTCCACACAGAAAGGTCCCAGCCGGGATTCGAACCGGGGCCTTCTCGCTGTGAGGCGAGAGCGCTAACCACTGCGCCACCGTGCAGCCCCAGTACAGAGCCATTCATTGTAATTTTTGCAGTGTCCTCCAATAATCGTGGATTACACAAACACTTCATAACTGCACAGAGCTGCGTATCAGCGCGAGGCTCGTTTACTCCGCTTCAGAATCCACTGGAATTACACTCATTGTGTTAACGGTAGATGAAAGAATGTAGCCTAAACACTGGAGCTAAATGAGCTAAAGCTCCGGTGTTGAAAGATTTGAACAGACTGTTTTCATTCGTTCCACCATGAAAGTTCTGGTCCATCTGGACCTGCAGCTCCACTGAGCTGTGATGGAAACGTCCTGAGAGTCTCAAGGAGGAAGTTTGTTGTCAGTTTGGAGCTTTGGCAGACGTCCACTAGATTAGAGTCAGTCAGATGCTGAAGCTTCATGTTGGAGTCAGCTGAAGTCAGGAAGTCATTTCTGACAGTGGACTTGTGTTCAGAAGAACACACTTCACAGTCAGTACTGACAGCAGAACCATCAGAACTCTGCAGTCTGTAGACCAGCAAACAAACTGAAGAAGATCCTGAAGGATTTCTGGGATCAGAAAAGGAACTTTAGGAGCAGCAGACACAGTGGACAGAATGACTAGTAACTGACTTGGACCTGATCATGTCCAAACACACACGGGTTCTTTAGAAGCTCCAGAACTGAATCAGCTAAAACACTCACTAACATCAGAACCATCAGCAGCTCCTCTGCAGGACCACATTCAGACATTTTGGATCCTGATGTTTTTCAAGGCTCCTCTACAGTTTAGAGATGTCAGTAAATCCTTTCAAAGGAGAACTAAAGACTTTTGAGCTGTTTTTCTGCACAACCTGCTTTTTCCAGAATGAAGAGAGAAAGGAAAGTTTAGCTCTGCTTCATTCTTTGAATGTGGTGAACATCTTTGAGTTTCTGCAGAGAAACTTCATGCTTTACTGAATTTTTCTACACGTACAATAGTTTTTTTTCCAAAAGTCCAACATGAAATCCAACATTTCTACAAGTTTCTAAATGTGATTTTTGTTCCTGATTTGAAAGGAACCAGAGTGTTTAGTGTCTGCAGAATCTTTCCATGAACAACTGAATGCTGTTTTTCTTTTCTGTCCTTCAGTCTTCATCTGAATCTGTGTTGAACCTCATGGAAACTTCAGCAGTTCCAGTGGAAACATTGATGCTGTCACAGCTGTAGAAATCTGATCTCTAACTGAAGATTCCACTTAAAGCCAGAATGATCTGTTGACTTTGATTCTTCAGACTCTTGTTGTGTCTGTGACCTTCAGACACTCAATTATTACATTGTTCTGTCATTTCTCTCACATCAAATGTGCTGTTAACTATCTCAAAGGGCCTATATCATCCAAAATCAACTTTTTAGAGCTTTTAAATGTATCATAATGCTAATTCCTCAAGAAAAACAACTCAAAGATCATGTGACACTATATGCAATGTTGATAAGAAATAAAATAATTATATTTACAGACTAAATTAGGCAACACATAAATGTATACATTTGATTTCTTGAAACAGCCAGCAGTGTGCTGACTCAGGAGGACACAAACATTTCACTAACACTGGTCCCTCTGGACCTTCAAAATAAAAGTCTCAAGGCATCATTGTAAGTCACTTTTAGTCTCTGAAGGCTGACCAAAGGTGTGCAGTGTACAGTGGAGTGTAGTGTGCTCTACATAAGGTCATTCTCACTTCAATAGAACAAGAACCAAGTTTCCTTGTGAGTAGATTAACTTGTGCATATAACATTCAGCACTGACGATACATGTCCTCATCATTTGACAGTCAGTAATCACATGACCCAGATATTTGATTTATTACAGACACTAAAGATATTTCTAGACAGTTTCAAGCATGGAAATGACATATATTTGTCCTCTCTTGTACAGGAGATCATAGTTAAACTTTTCAATGCATTTTATTGTATATCATGTTGTTCTCCGTACTCAGAACACACATTAAGTAACTGCTGGAGTCCAGCTGAACTGAGACTAAAGACACCAAGTCATCAGCGTACATAGATGATCTACCACAGTACCTCCAACCATGCAGCCACTTCTACACCATTGTTTGCTATTTTCCTCATCAGTTGAGTTGATTGTGTGATGATGATTGATCTGAAGCTGATCTGTTTCAATAATGATCTTGTAAATCTGATCAAACTCTGTTTACTTGCTGGAACTCCAGCTGTCATCACTACTCCTGAACACACTTTTCTGTCTGATTTCAGGTTGGAGGACTGCAGTTTGTCAAAGATCAGCTGTGAAGTTCTGGGTTTGGTTCTAAAGAACAACCCGTCCAGACTGACGCAACTGGACCTGAGCAGGAACAACATCCAGGATTCCGGATTTCTTCATCTGCGTGGTTTTCTGGAGAGTCCAGACTGCAGACTGCAGACTCTGAGGTCAGTAAATGAGCTGAACTCCTTGAAGGATGAGAAGAAGGTTTCAGGTGAAGAACTTTCTGAAGTTTCACTGGAAGATTTTCTGAACGTTTTCTGGATCACAGCTTGGAGTCAGTTCAGCCGTCTGATGAATTTCTCTACAACCTTTCCTTGATCCCATGACCTTTTCCAACAAGGTCAAGGAAAAGAGGAAAAGGAGACAGGAGGGAATGTTTCCACCATGCTGATGTGTCTCCTGCTTTTCTGTCTCTTCTTTCCTCCCCATTTTCTGCTTCACTGCAGATCTACTTCCAGAATATCTGGAAATGATTGAAGGAAAACAAAGATCTCAAAACTCAAGCAGATCACTTTGATTGATTCATATTTTTAAAAATATATTTTTGTTGGTTCTAAAAGGTTAAAAAATGAGGACTATTATTCCAAACAGCACAGAAATAAACTCTCTAGATCAGGTTCTCAGACTCGTCTCTCATGCTACCGGTAGTTCACTGTGATGTGTTTATAAATAAGAACCAGTTTGATTCCTCACTTGGTAAAGTTGATCACCAACCAAAATTGCAGATGTCCCGTCCCTCTGTCCCAAGATGACATGACTGTTTGTCAACTAGCTGTCAGTCAAACATTGCTGTGCGGTCTGTCATTAGAGTAGACTGTCAGACAGAGAGCTAGGCTGGCAGTAATGACAGGTGGAGCTCACTCACATCAGTAAATGGTAATAGAAGAAATCATTTTCATGAACAGTGGGAAGTTGACTTTTGCTTCACCAATGTAAAAGATAAGTGTGTGTTTAATTAGAGGAGCGAGCGTGGTTGTGGGAATAAGATGTAACGTTTAAGGACATTCTACTCTGCAGAGAAAACAGATTCACCCTGATTTATTTGTCCGTAACTTTTGAAGTCTTCATGCATAATTCTTGATTTGTAACTCATACAATATATTTTGTGCATAAGCAGTGCTTTAAGTGGGCCGGTGCGCTCCGGGCCTTCTCTCAAACACACATTAGAGCTCTGCCTCTTCTCACCAAATTACTACCGTCAGGTGCTCTATTTTGACTTGTGTATCCAAATGAGTCATAAAGCACTTGTTAAGAATCCTCCTTATGAGATCTGGTAGAGTATTTAATATTTCTTTGTTCACCTTCAAATACACTGTTCGAACAGGACAACACAAGCTCCTGATTGTCCTTCCCCTCTCTCTCACTTATGGTGCAAAAAGAAATAAACGCATCCGGATAAAATAATGAAGAGAAAAACAGAGTAAAACAACCAGACAACAACTCACGTAGACAAAAACCCAGAATTAAAATAGAATTTGCCTAGAAAAACAAAAGTAAAGGTATCCCACAATT
The DNA here is from genome assembly GCF_002922805.2 of Oryzias melastigma. Classification (NCBI taxonomy): domain Eukaryota; kingdom Metazoa; phylum Chordata; class Actinopteri; order Beloniformes; family Adrianichthyidae; genus Oryzias; species Oryzias melastigma. The sequence continues at coordinate 1,357 of NW_023416892.1, read as the reverse complement.
CATTGCGCTTGGCAGATAGCAAGCCCAATTTTTACGTCAACGTCAATGGGCATCTCTACACCATGTTATCACTGGACAGAGGGAGTAACATCCCCGTATAAATGCCCTAGCTCCGGCGCCAAATGATGCCAAATCTACTGACAGTGACAGACCTAGTTTCTCCGAGTCGTGTTTTTAGGGCAGCTACAGTCCACACTCATGAGTAAGCTTATTGGCAGTTCACATCCCTCCTTCCAATGAAAGAGGATTATAAAAAAGAGGTTAAGCAGAAAGCAGCAGAGGAAGAATGATTATTCTGACGTATAAAATGACTGAGGGGGGCTTGCTCAGTCCAGTTATTCTTATTTACAGTCTATGGGCGGACTCTCAGGCTGACGCCCCACACAGCCAGGGTAAGGCAGTGTGACCATTGACTGTAAATAAGAACTGGACTGAGCAACCCCCCTACTTAAAAAAATACACACAAACAGCTTGTAATCAAGAACTACACATGCAGAGATTGTGGTGAGTCTATTTTGTCTCCATGTTACTCGACTGTCCACGGCAACTTTTTGCTGGACTTTCTGATGGACAGCAGACTGCACAGAAAAGATAAAAAGAACTGAAGACTCATCTTCAAAAACAACAGTCTCTTTTCACTGAACAGATGAAGAAATCCATCAACAGAATCATCATTTAAAGTGACACATTCTGACCAACAAGAAGTCCTTCACTGATGGAGGGATCATCAAAGAGACGATGACCGTCGTGGTGGAAGCATTATTCCAGGATCATAAAATAAGACAGAGATTCTGTCCACCATTGCTGACGTCCAGCTTGGTCCAAACACTGTGGTGTGGAGGGTGAGAGATCTGCCTGCAGATGCTGTCAGACAGCTGGAGTCACACCTGTAACAACTGATGGAGCAGCAGATATGACAGGATGTCACTCAGGATTCATCCCTCACTGCAAGAATGAGCCAGACTTTCCACCATTTCTGATCAATCATTGCATCATCCACCAGCATGTTCTCTGTGGAAAGGTCATGGGATCTGGTTTTCATGACAGATGTAACAGAAAAAATGAACAACCTGAACCAACAATTACAAGATAGAGACAAATATGTGACATGATCAGAGCTTTGAAGACCTTCAAAGTAAAGCTCAGTTTCTACATCCAGCAAATCAGAAACTAAAGATTTCATCTCTTCCTCTCAGTATCAAAGATGCTGGAAGTTCATTCAGAAAAAGTTCTTCATGTTCACAGATATTGGGATGTCTGTCCAAGCTGGTAGAAGAGTTTTCAAACAGATTCTGTGACTTTGAGAAAATGGAGCCTGTGTGACATTTATTGTGAAGCTTTTCTGGATGTGGACATC
>NW_023416891.1:455273-469146 GCF_002922805.2 Oryzias melastigma | reverse complement strand
GTAGATCAGCTCTTCTCTCTCCATAGGGAGCTGGAGGGTTTGTGGAATCATCTACTCCTTATGTGTTTGTAGATTTGGAGAAAGGGTTCACCCATGGTGTCATGTGGACGATGCAGCGTGAGTTCGGGGTCAGGTCGATGTACTAACTTCTCCATGAACGCAAGAGTTACAAATCTTGCCTTTCAATCAATAAAACTGCAGCACCACTTTTTAAAGTTTACAGACTGCAACAATTAAATTAAAATAACCAAACAATCAGTGATTATTTAGGCCCAAACTTGAACTCACAAGGGCTCCTTTAGTAAGAGGGACCAAATCAAAGCTGAAAATGTTGACGTTTTTATTTCTTTTCAGAGCTATTTCGAAGAGCTTGGTGCTTACATTTGCTGAAGGACACTAAAGAGCAGGAAAATGAAAAAAAAATATGATGTGGATTTTCAGGGGTAGGTATTATAATTTATGACAAGGGTTAATGAAATGCAGATGGAAAAATTGAAAAACAGAATTTTTGGGGGTCAAAGACGAGATGGAATGAAAGGGTCCGGCGGAAACTAAAGAGGTCTTCACTGGAGGAGGGCAAAGACAGAGCGGGTCAAGGGTAGATCACAGAACAGAAAAGAAAGAAGAATGCAAGGAGAATCTCAAGCGCCACTCCCTTGGGTTCAGCCTGTTGTCATGGTAACAGCAGCGAGGCAAGACGAGCAGCTGACAGGCAGGTTCGCTCCGTCTTGAACTCAGCCTCCCTTTACGTTTCTCACCCAGACATTAGCGGTCAACTGATCTTAGTCCTGGTCTGCTTCTGTCTTCTTTGCTTTGATGATAAAAAATGGATTTATAAAAGCAGAACAAAGGCTGCTTCAAACAGGAATTCTGACAGCTCTTCTATTCATTTCCTGGATTTCCTCTGGAGCGGGAAAGTTTTTTTTAGCCTGCCAAATGGCCCCCCTCTAAACTTCCTCTGCTCTCTAAGCGCACCCAGAAGCAGTTTCACAAAAGATCCACACCTGAGAGGTGACCTTCTGCACCAGAAATACATTCAGCATTTTAGCTTTCCAGTCCGGCATCACTTCACTTAAGAGGTAACTCAAGCTGGATCCATTCCTGCTCAACAACTGAGCATTTCTGAATCAGCTTTACTGTTTCATCTAAGCAAAAATAAACGACACAAGAAAGGGTGGATAAATCTAAACTGTTTACTATGCAATAAATTCAAAAATACCTTTAATAAGTTAAAAAAAACAAAATGTACTTTAATTGTTTTTAAATCAGACTAGTACTTGATAAATGACAGTAAAGACATCTGGAACAACAGATATCAGACATCAAGCTGGAGTGCTAATGACTCATTGGGGAGATGCATTTAAGGAGCCGGAATTATATTTTTCTGGGCCCTGGGCCCTACTCCCTTCAGTTCAATTCAATTTTATTTATATAGCAGATTTCACATCAAAGTTGTCCCAATAGGCTTCCAACCAGTTATTGTCCAAGAACATAAAATCCATCATAAAATATAAACAATGGCTGATTACTAAACTAAACTAAACCGACCAAGCTGAACTGGGCATCCCTGACTGTAGACCCTCATTCTTGGTGAGGAAAAACTCATAAAAACACACACACATAAAAATAAAAATTCAAGGAAGAAAAGAAGAAACCTCCGGGAAGACACTGAACAGAAAGTTGGCACCAGTTTTTGGCAGCGTAGTGTGAATGGGTCAGTGAATGAATAAGCGCTTTGAGCTTTCAGGGAAGGTAGAAAAGCACTATACAAGTATACACTCATTACCATTTTATCTAACTCCACAACTACATGTTTGAATAGTGCAGCAGATGGGCTTCATGCAGATTGGAACTGGGAGACAGCTGGGGGCACGAGACGAGCCAGAGTCCAGGTCCACGACCAAGGACAGGGGCATCTGGAATCTGGAATCTTCGCTTCTCCAGAGGGGAGTGGGAAAGAGGGCCAACACATGAATCACACTGCACCAAACAGACACTAAAAGCCAATTTCAAAAAAGCCCTTTTTGGCTCAAATGCGCCTTCAAAACCCACTCTGATCATCTTTTAATCTATTTAAAACTGATTCCCAATGGTTTTTTAAGTACGATTATGTCATTTTTAGTTTATTAGAACTTTGTCCCCGAATTGCGCGGAGGAACCCCATTGCCTTTCCCTTCCCTGTTCCTCCTTGCTCTCTTTTTCAGCAGATCGGGAAGCTTATGATTTTCTATATCACAAATGTGATCTGTTTTAAACTACATCTTTCCATCTGCTCCTGATAAACAATAATTGCTATGAAGAAATTCCAAGAAATGCATTTTTAAGCCTAGTTTCATTTATATATCTACTCCATCATCTGTAAAATGCCACAAGAACTCATCTTGTATTATATTATATTATATTATATTATATTATATTATCATTCTTGCATAAACAGGAAAAATGGTTTGCTTTTTAATAAATAAATTACAGCTTTATAAAATAATTTTATCAATGCCTTTCTTGTGGGTTTATATAAAATTGTACTTAAGTAAACTGGGGAAAAAGCAACCACTTCAAAATTAGATGTCCGCCTACAGTCTTTGATTGAACATAATTATTGAAAAATGCCACAACTTTTATTGCAACTTTTTAGAAATAAAAAAAAAAAACTGCCACAACTTCAGGGTTCTTGTGCTGCAACCATCATTTAAAATCCTAAAAGATCCTGGAGGGACTGGGCAGGTAAATGGGTAATAAGTACTGCCAGCAACCCCCAGCCATACTCGTCCAAGTTTGTGTCCATAAGATCTCAACCGTCATGATTATGTGGCATTCCCTCTGCTGCTGTGTGTCCTCGTCGACTAAAACAGAGCTTTCAATTAAAACTTTGTTCCAAAAACTTTTGAGTCTCAGTCTTACAGGGCCATTTATAGATTACTATGAGCCACTTACCATTTTGTTACATTTTTTTTACTGTAATTGTTTCGGCTGGATCACAATAACAGTTTTTTTTCCTTTTTTAAGGTTTCTAATAGATAAACAAAAGAAAATCTAATGATTTTTGTTGGATGGGCCCTCATCTCTGTCAAAGTAAAGAAATAATTACAATAATATAATAATAATATAAAAAATACAAATACAAATAAAAATAAAAAATCCAACTACTCTAATTTTTCCAAGCAAATGACCACCTATTATATATATTTTTTTGGGAAATTCTTTATAGTCTTATCTAGAACTAAATGCAAAAACTCCAAATTAAAGTGTTGCAAAGTTTCTATAACATTTGAGGCCATAAAAATCATAAAAGTATTCATCGTCCCTTTTCTCCTAAAAAGGGAATATAAATGTAAAAAGTGATTGGACCATGCCGAAAAATAACACGTTACATATGCTGCGATACCAGTATGTGTCTCTATACTTTAAATACTGTCTATATTAATGTTTCAATACAGCACTCTATACCCTGAGCTTCAAATGCAACAGGAACCCTCTTACAGCTCTGCAAAACTCTCAGAAAGCTCCATTCATTACAGTTGGTGGATTAGAATGCCTGAGTGGGTCATGTAATGAGGGAAAAAAATCTTTTCGCTGTCGCGTTGCCAAAAGAGCTGATTCACATTTGGCCTTAAACACACTTTAGAAGGTGCTTAATGTAAAGTACCTCAGTGGAAATAAAGGCAATCCTTATGAAACTGTTCTCAACACAGAAATAGGAAGTTTAAAGTGTTCTACAAAAGCAGAGCTACATCATGCAGAGTTTAGTTTATCAGTACAATCTCTCAAAAACATGTCTTGTATTTTCCTCCACATCGTTTCCATGTTATTTCTACTGAATTATTATTTTGAATGTTTTTTTTTTTCTGAGTATCCGATAATTTTCCTATTCAGCAATGCCTCCAACTTCCACCTTCCACAAAGATTTGTTAAACCTTTTGTAGCCGAATCTCCTCTGTATGTGCCGAGCCTTTTGAAGCAAACTTTCACATGTGACGTTTCAAAGAAGCAGATATGCAACATGCAGGGATTATGCCTTTTCACAAAACTGGCAGTGCGTTATTTCAGACCACTCATGGTGACTTTGAGTGTTGGTTCACGCTGTTTACTCTTTGAGAAGGAAAAGGTTCAGCCAAAAGAACCTTCCTGGAAAAGGAAATCATGATGGAGGAGAGAGGCAAGAGCCAATTATTTCAAGTTATTCACCAAAAAAGAAAAAACTTTTGTGTTAATTATCCACTGAGTAAAACAGTTTTTACCCAAAACAAAGATTCCAGAGTATCGATTTTTGAACGTACGTCATACTTAAGGGGTACATTAAGCAAAACAAAAGAGTCAGAGATAAGTCTGTCACTGAGTGAGACTTTATTAACAGTGTTCACAGCAACTCTAGACATGTTTGTAACCCGCTACATGCTAGCGGTGCTCGTGTCTTAACAATTCCTGTAACTCCCAGCGTTGTTTGCAACACATGAAAAACAGACTGATACAGCTAAAACTAACATTACTGTGACTCCGCTAACTCCCAACCCTAATTGCAATGCATGGAAAAAACTGTCTGACACTGCTACACACTGTTTAAAAAAGGCTTAACACATTAGCCTTGCTTAATCAGTCTACTAAACAATTTTACAGACTGCTGTATACCTATTAAAATTGCTTCGATATCAGTAAGCATCAGAAATAAAACATATCTAAGGCGCTTTTTTAAATTGTGTTTTTAAGTGTGCCTGTTAGTGCATGAAATATGGTAATTTAAGAACTCATTACTGAGCCTTTTGAAGAAATAAACAGTTGTAGCAATTTTTAAACTTCTTTCTGATTTATTATGCCAATGATAAGCTAAAAGAATGAATAATAAATGTGTTTATTAAATTTTTCACTTTCAGCACATCTACTTTTAGAATGTTTTTTTTTACCTTAATCAGCAAATCTCCATGTTTAAATGCAATGACAGGCTCAGCGTTCCTTGATATGCTTGAGCAGCACAGCGAGCTCATGCTAACCTCATGCTTGACAAAATGAGCCACAAAAAACAACTTTAAGGCATAAGGTGCCAGTACAATCTGACTTTTTCATCAATTTTTAATCCACAGCTATTGATCAACCAGGGCAGGTTCGCTGCGCCCCGAGGTGTTCTCAATAAATGGGGCAGCCTCAGATCTAATGCAATGATTAGGGATGGGGTGTCATCTGTGCCTGTTGACTCACTGACAAAGTGTCTCGCATCAGCTGGAATAGAGAAAATTTTCCAAGCTAAGCTTCTGTCTTGGGTTATCTCTGTGCTCTGTTTTGAAGAATACTTTTCTGGAATAATTAAAAAAAAAATCATGAAATCAACATGAATATAACTGACGTTATTTTGTTTTTTCATTTTGAAAGAAGGTTCTCACCAGGAGACAACACTACACAATAGCACCATAAATATTTTTTCTGTACTGTCTGATTATGTTACATATCAAACCTTTCTAAATCATTAAATAATTCAGGTTAAAAAAATATGGCTAAATATGACCTGCTCACACTATAGTTTCCCTACTCCACTTTTTTGAGATTTTAAGTTTATTATAGTGTTAATTCCTGACAAAAAAAAACAAAAAACACTCCCAAAGCGGTAATTTGATCCGTTCATGCATTTCCGAGTATTCCCCCAAAACCCTGATCTCTGAGCACCAGCCCCTCCCAATCCACAAAAACAAGTGATGTCACAAAGAGAGGAAAAGCCCCTTCCAAGAGGTCTGTGCTGCCAGCACATTCCCCAGAATAACAGAATAACATCAATTTATGATATATGTGGATATAGCATAATCTGAATAGCATATAGGCCCTTTACTATAAGAGAATCTTCCTACTGATTGGCCGATGCTGCAAGCATGGGGAGTACAGGTGATATGCACGTGTCCATAGGACACCTATAAGGTGCACACTTAAACTACACTCTGATTTTCCAATTTCCCAAAATTTCAACTGTCAGGCTGTATGCAGAGAGTATGCAGTAGGTGTGAAAGGGGCACAAGAACATGCATTTATTAGTTGAGTAGCACAGAGTTTTTTTTTTTTTTTGGGGGGGGGGGGTTAAAATAAAGGAAAAATCTGTTTAACACGCCTAAGTCTCAACTACTTTACGCTTACGTGCTCTTAACAGCATGTAGAGAAAATGTGTATTTACATTTTCAACTTACGGTCTCACTAAGTGGTTCTTGATATTTTGTGTGGAACACCTGCATTCATGTAAAGATTTGCCCATTTTTGGCCCGCAGAAAATCCGTATCCATGCATAAAGGCATTATCTGTCACCAAGCCAGTCAAATTTGAATCAGGTCATGGTCATAGATAAATAGATTGTTTACAGAGCACATTATATGCTCTGGAAAGGTCAATCAAGAGTGCTCCACCATGGCGTTTCTTGTCCAGTAAGTCCATTCTGATGTTTAGACCTTCAGAGGCTGCAGGTGTTGTACTGCTGCTCTCTAAAACCAGATGGTGGAGGGAGGGCGGATGGCTGGCCGTGTGCCAACTGTAACCAAAGCTGCTCTATGTGTCACAGCAGAAATCTCCAAAAATATTTGTGTTTAATTTTTGAGCACTGGAATCAAAAACTGGATTTGCATTTGTGATTATCTGTTTCGCTGAGGTTGTTCAAGGTCATTCCGCTCTGATCCTCAGGCTTCTCTGCTCTGCATGTTCTGATGCTTCCCAGCTGCTATAAACTCGATTCCACTAACTGGACTCTAAAACAGTGGTTCAGTAACTGTTTGAGCTGCTTCGAGCTCCTTTAGCTCATGTATGTAGTTGTGTGATGTGGTTGGAGTGCCACGCACGATCACAGCTGCTTCTCAATGTAAGTAAAGTATAAAGGTTGATGAGTTTGACAGTAACACAGAAATGCATGACGAACAGCGCTTTATTTTAATCCACATTGATTTAGGAGAGCCAATTTACTCTTCCATGAAGATGGCAGTGAATTTTCCTGCTTGTAAAAGATAATTGCACAAAGTAAGCATGAGTGATTATCTGAAGCACTGATTTGATTAGTGGCTGATCAACTTATGTATTTATTCACTTTAACAGAAGGCTTCAGGCACCCCTCAACATGACACTTATAAATAACCTGTCAGTTTTCAACACTATAAATAATATCTTGGCATCACAGAAACCGCTTAGCATGAAAAATATTTACACACAGTGTCCTGAGAAGACCAAATGTCTGCCGAAACTACTTGCTGAGCTCAAATGCAGAAATTTATCACCAAAGGGTAGAAAATTTGAGAGATAATAGCAAACAGCTCCAACCTACTTCTTGTGGCTCACCTGACTTGTGTCTTGCGAGCCATGACTCAAATCTCATGAGCTGCAACTCAAATCTCGTGACTCGTAACTTAAATCTTGTGAGCTGCGACTTAAATTTTGTGAGCTGCGACTTAAATTTTGTGAGTTGCGACTTAAATTTCGTGAGTCGCGACTTAAATCTCGTGAATTGCGACTTAAATTTTGTGAGTCTTGACTTAAATTTTGTGAGTTATGACTAAAATCTCATGAGTTGTAACTTAAATTTTGTCAGTTGCAACTTAAATCTCGTGAGTTGCAACTTAAATCTCGTAAGTTGTGACTTAAATCACGTGAGTTGCGGCTTAAATTTTGTTAGTTGTGACTTAAATCTCATGAGTTGCGGCTTAAATTTTGTGAGTTGTGACTTAAATCTCATGAGCTGCAACTTAAATTTTGTGAGTTGCGACTTAAATCTTGTGAGTTGCGACTTAAATTTTGAGATGTGACTTAAATCTCATGAGCTGCAACTTAAATTTTGTGAGTTGCGACTTAAATCTCGTGAGTTGTGACTTTAATCTCCAGAGTTGCGACTTAAATTTTGAGTTGTGACTTAAATCTCATGAGCTGCAACTTAAATCTCGTGAGTCACGACTTAAATATCTTGAGTTTCAACATAGATATAGTGAACTGCAACTTAAATTTCGTGAGTTGTGATTTAAAACTTGTGAGCCATGACTTAAGTCTTGTGAGTTGCGACTCAAATTTGTGAGTTGCGACATAAAACCCATGACCTGCAACTTAAATCTCATGAGTTGCTACTTAAATCTCATGAGCTGCGATTTAAATCTCATGAGCTGCGATTTAAATCTTGTGAGCCTCGACTTAGGTCTCGTGAGTTGGGACTCAAATCTCGCAAAATTGTGACTCAAATCTTTTAAGCCATGACTTTCATCTTGTGAATCTGGACTCAAATCTCGTGGGTCGTAACTTAAATCTTGCGGAGACAGCTCCGACCTACTTCTCGTGGCTCACCTGACTCAAATCTTGTGAGTCGCGACTTAAATCTCGTGAGCTGTAACTTAAATTTCATGAGTTGTGACTTAAATTTCGTGAGTTGCAACTTCGTCTGGGTAAATTTTCAGGACACTGGATTTGACTTGTTGATTTGGACACCCTGACAAAATGCCATACACCCAACATAGAGCTCTAACTTTTAGAGCAAATTCAGACAAAGTCATCCTCTTTAGAGGCTTTTGGAGCATTGAATGAATTCAGACACAGCCAGTGTCACAAATACCTGTTTTCAAAATGGCTCACTGTTTGTGCACTAGAAACACTAGTTACTAAGAAACACACGTGTTACTATTCTTTGCAGCAGCCTACATACCCTAACATATGAATGCAGATCCACACAGACAGCTGTACACATGTGTAGACCAATTTATACATTTATGGGTACACATGTATGTATTCCCACATACACAACACATACATATTTCATACATCATATATGCCTGGACACATACAAACATCTGTGTTTGAACAGAGGAGAGCAGCCAGGGGTCTTCACGTCATGAGAGTTGTTCGTGTTTGGTAGAATGTAAAATAAAGAGAAGGTGTGAACCCAAGATCCACCATCACAGAGGAGCATATGGCGGGCAGCGTGGCAGCACAGGAAAACAGTAGTTGACAAATATGTTGGGAATATACAGTATCTGTAAATCTGACTGAAAGTGTCAGGGCCACAAATTTCACATCACTGGACCAGAGGGACCGCCACAAGTCCATACTGCCAGAGAGCATCGGGGCACTGGAGCACAGAGACCAGGCCCCTGGACACCAGGGCTGCATTCAAAGACACTGCTTGCCTTAGATGAAGGGTTAGCCATGAGTCTTCACTGCCACCCCCAGAGATGGTCTTATGCCACTCAAAGGCGCGTTGCACCCAAGGCAGCAGCCATGGGAAGGCCAAAATAGGCTTGAGGCAAGAGCTGAGAGTTTCCCCACAATTAAAAAGCTGAGAGACAAAGGTCTCCAGCAGGAAAACCAAGACTGTGCTGGCTCCAGTCACCAAGGTAACAGTGGAAATAGAAAACAAACTCAAATGAATGGTTGAAACATGATGTGACAAAAGCAGGAAAGACTGGGATCTGGTATGGTTTCAAAGTCCCCTTCCAATCATCTTTTGATCTATTTTCTAAGTGTTCTTAATTTTGATAATGGTGTTTTTAGCCAACATTAAAAAAAAAAAAAATCTAGGACATGGTTTCCGCAGAGCGGCGGTCATTCATTCGAAATTTATCTGAGTTGTGGGTGGGACTGTTGACGTGGAGCGACCCCATCCACTTCCCATCATGCAATTGTCTATACTCTTAAAATGACCAGTATCCAGATGTACAACATTGAGCCAGATGAAAACCAAGACATAAATGGATCTAGTCATCTACAAGTGGATGCATCAGAATGGAGCAGATCAGGAACACATGGCTTCTACATCCCGCCCACAAATTTTTTCGATGGCATTTTTTTTATTTTGAGTAAAAACTACTTAGAAATGCAATTTTTAGCGTAATGTTCGTTATATATTTTCTCCCTCATTACAAAAATGCCACAACAACATGTTAAAAACACCAAGAACATGATTTTCATCTGAGTATGTACAGTATGCAAATCAGTGTGAAACCTAGTGTGAACACTGAAGAAACGAAAACAGAACATTAACAGAAAACAAAATATGGCTTAAACCACAAAGAAAAACTCATCTGAAAAAAGGTACAAAAGCACTTCAACTGTAACGATGAGCATGACAGCAGCACCACTAAATATTTCACCAAAACATGAAGATCCTTTTTTCATTCTGGGACTCAAAGGTCAAGTACTGAAAGAATTAGGTTAAGTTCAAGGATTGTTCCAATTGTATGTTCCTTCTAATCTTGATTAGCAGCTGTTGCCAGCGGTGCAATAAAACGTCAGCACCCTCGAGTCGGGCCCCACTCAGGTGGAGGAAAGCATGAGAAGCAGAGAGGCTAATCCTTTGAAATCCACGGTCTGGCTGTTTTGTGTTGGCTATCCTGCTCCTGGATTAATCTGAGCTGAAATGAACTCTGGAAATACCTCGGGTGCTGGAGTTTTGGGGTGCCAAAATGGGGTAAAGAGAGGGTCAAACACATGACAACATGGTTTTTTATTGCATAAATTGCATGTGAGAATGCAGCAATAATGGCAAAAATACAACCTGGAAGTATATAACATCAAGAAACAAAATGTCTCATTTCTTTAAGTTTTTCGTTCTTGTTTCAGCTCATTACCCCGATTTTGCTTTGTCTTGTTTCACCCTTTGTGTTTGTTCCCCCCGTCTCCATGTTTACCTCTTCCTTCATTCATTTTTTTTCCCACAGTAACGACCCGTCCCATGAGCTGTTTTCCTATTTTTCTGCATGGCTGCTCTTGTCTCCTGCACCTTGTTGTCTCCCCCTTTGCCTCCTTTATTTCCACAATGGCAGCCCGAGAATTCTCCAGAAATCCCCACCCTCCATTTCCCATCCGTCACTGTTGATCAGACTCTGAATCTATCCAATCCCCCGATCGGGCGGGAGCTCGCCGTGACCACTCGATGATGTAGACGAGCACGTTTGAATCTCTGTCAGGCGCTGCGGCGAGGCCACGTGCGCTTAAATTTGCTTTCCTCCAGTCTTAAATGGAGCCTTCTATTTCTCTATTAATTAGTGGGTGTTTGCTGGCAGGCTGCTGCCTCTTGGTGGCTGCTGGCAGTACACTTGGTGCAGCTCACAGCTGGACTTTTGTGCTTCATCAGGTCTTCGTCATGTGAGGAACAGTCTCTCTCTTGCCCCCACCATCTGTTTCTGGAACTTATTGGCTTTTCTCAAATTAACGTCCTCTTCTGGTCTTTTCACCTTTAACCGTTTAATGATGGGATTTTAATCCAATCCATCACTCAAAAAATATATATGAACACTTCAAAATAAAGCCCAATGAGACTTTTTTTTTTTTTTTGGCCTATATAAATGAAACTGAATTGAAGATCTCCACCAATGAAAATCATGTTTTTTTTTAGTTTTTGACATGTACCTGAGGACTCTTTCTTCATTTTTGCTTTTCAGAGTGTTTTTTTTTTAGATCACTGTCGCAAAGATGCTCTGTTTGTGATGTCACAAAGGCACAGCTACAGCGTGAACAAGGTGCTCGGTTCCAGGAGAAGAGAAGATGACATCTACCCATTTCTGTGCTGTAGTCAATAAAAAACCATAGAGATATTAACGTTCATTATTTTCCCAAGAACTTTATTTTGCAAAACAAATTGAATTTCTTGATCACAGCTACAAAAATAAACAGTCGCTAATTTACTGTCAGCACTTCGAAAAAGACTCTTTGTCAACTGGAAAGAGAAAGAATTAGGTTTTTCTATTTCCTACACAGAAGTAAGACGACTCGATCTCTGAGGCAACACCTTTCGCCCTTTTCATGAGGTCAACCTAGAGCCTTACATTTAGAATCCCTTTGGTGTGAAGATTTTACCAAATAGAACCTTTAAAGTCTCCCATTTGCCAATTTTTTTTTAAAAAATGTATTCACAGTAGTTTTTTAATTATGATTATGACGTTTTTAATCAAAATCCCACAACCTAAATGTCTTAAAAAGCCATTTTTTCATGTTGATCTGAAGCCTCCGTTTACAAAATCTCCTCTGAGGGGGCGTGGCTTTGGGAGCTGAGCTGAGTAGCCCCGCCCCTGATCCCCCTGTCTGATTATGATAGCTCTTTGTCTCTATAGCGTAAACCAATGTCACATAAAACATCAAAGCAGTATCAGTAATGTCCAGCCGTATGGTTCTGATCCGGATGTCAGCTGGGACAAGGAAGTGAAGATCTTCATGGACAGAACTTCCTCCAAAATCCTGATTCTTTCTCCTTCCAGTTCACCAAAGACTCTTTTAGCTAATTCTCCAATGTTTATTGACTGTGATCAATACATTCAATCATTGGTTTCTCAGAGTTCTTGATAAAATAATCAAAGCTAACATCAAAATGCTCTTTCATTGATTTACAATCCTTTCCAACTGTGGTCAAATGAGCCGCCGTTCACATTTCCGTGGTCACATCAAGAAGCTCCGTGGAGTCTGGTGGAGATTTTCCAGTGTTCTCAGTCCTGCTATCGGAAGTATTGGATGAAACTCACACAAAAAATCCAGTGATGCTGATTTGACCACAGAAATGTGAACGGCGGCTCATTTGACTGCAGTCAATGTGAAGATACCATCTTCTCTTCTCCAGAACCTGAACTAGACACTAGGAACAGATGAGGGTTTAGTGCATGTGCAGCAGAGCTGTTGATGGAAAGAAGATCATTCATTCAAACAGAGTCTGTCCAAGACAGTTTGATTGACAGAGATTTAAAAAGAAATAATCGGAAATACAAAAATGATTTCTTCTTACATTTTTTCTCTTTCGTAAGAAAAATGCCACAGATGCATGTTAAAAACTAAAAAAAAATGGATTTTCGTCAGAGAGGGACTTTAAGGAGGTATAGGAAAATACAGAAAGCTTTGCTTATAAAAAATCTCCTATTATGTGCTTTACTTTCATAAAACTGTTAATTTCCCTTAGTTCAAATTTTGTTCGTTTCGCTTTTTTTGTACCTCTGGATCTACTAAAAGATTCTACTGCTGGGTCTTTGAAGGAACTGGCACTAACAACAACCATAACCGTAAACACAGTGAGGGATAATAATTAAAAAGTAGCTTTGGTGATTGAATAACCTCAACTCAAAACCAAGAATCACTAAATAGTGTGTGGATTTCAATTATTTATGCTTTTAATTATCACGGCGTTGGGGCCCACACGGTACATTTTTCTGTTGGGTAACATGCATTAATTAAATTAGCTGTGTTCTAATAGGCTTTATGGTGCACTTAGTGAACTGCATGTAGCGCCTGCTTTACAAATCTTACGGCACATGAGATCTTTTCAAAATGTGTCACGCAGAGGCTGTGAAGTGGAGAAACCAAATAAAAAGAGCTCTGAATGAGCTTTTATGTTCTTCCAGCTCGCGCAGAAGTGCGGAGAGAGGCAGCTTTCTGAGGCACGCGGAGAAGCGGGCGCGGGGAAAGTGTGTGTGGAAGAACCAGCTGAAGCAGAAAACACAAGATGGATGTGGATGAAACAGAACTTGAGGGGTGAAATGAGAGATAAAAAGAGTGACATTGAGAAATCATAAAAGACAAGATGCTCAGAATAGACTGCAAACAAAATATAAATCACGCAGCGGGGAGACACTCAGACGGAGCGTGCGAACAAGCCATATATTCACAGAATTGCTAATATTTGACACCAGCTCCGAAATAGCCCCTGTGAAGATGAGCAAAGGTAAAGCTGAAAGAAAACTGATGAAGAACATTTGTGTAAAAAATCTCTGTTGGTTTAAGGCTTTTGGAAGTTTAGTTTTTACAGCAGGAAAAAAAGACGTTTCCTGTTTTCTTGTACTTGAAAATCATAATTTTTTTTGCTTTTTTCACATGCTTGATAAATTACAACTACTGTTCAAATTAGATAAATGTTTATAAAGATTGTAGGCCTATATGTATCATTTTATATATATATATATATATA
>NW_023416891.1:441936-455202 GCF_002922805.2 Oryzias melastigma | reverse complement strand
ATATATATATATATATATATATATATATGTATTTCATTAATTTAAAAAAAGTCATTTTGTGTTTCTCTAAAAGTTTAATTTTTTTATTTGATGAAGGTTATTACTGAGTGAGGTCAAGAAGTGGAGTGAAAATTGAAAGCCTTAGACACATGCATCCATACATACGTGGATTTGTACGGGTCTTGTAGGTTTTTGGGGTTGTCTGAGCCTGTAGAGGGTCATAGACAAGAGTGGCGGCATAACGCCTAGGTCACAACTGCCCTTACAGGTGGATACGAGCTGTCTGCAGGTGAAAAATGGGGGAATCTGTACGGATCACCAAGGTGGCAAACAGGAAATTTTAAGATCGTAGACAACCTGGTAAGGTGGAAATTTTCATACACATTTTTGTTTTACATGTTCTGGGTGTCACTTTGACCAAATCCAAATTCTTCCACTACCCCTACCCCTTCTCCCTACCCCTACATATGGCCCTCCATACAGAGCTATGGGAAAATAGTGTCTTCAAATTCGGACATCACTCCCACCTGATGACGTCACCCTTATTGACTATGCGTAAATGCTACATGCATGGAGGGAGCAGATGTTATGCAAGTGCCTGTAGAATGGATGTCTAACTACGCTCTGGTTGTCTAAATTCCAACTGTCAGGTGAAGCACTTGAACAGCACTAACGAGTCCTTTTTGCAGTCCACAGGATGTTAGAGGGGTCAAAATAATTAGAAATCCATATGATCTGCCTGCGTCTCACCTACTTTACCCTTAAGGCCCGGTCCCACAGGATTTGACGGCCATATCATGGGTTGAAAAGTTGGAAAATCTGCCACGCGCACTTAGACGCCAACTTTATGCATGCTAGCGAAATCGCAGTGATACGGACATCAGAGTCCATTCCTCTGCCAGAGCACTCTTTAATCATATGAGAGCTCGTCCTCCCTCGATCCGCTGCTTAACAGACGCTGTAAGCGGCGATCCAAGCACAGATTGGCTGGTGAAACGTCCGTGCTGCAGCCGTGCACGATCAAGTAATTTCTGTGTCCAAGCGCGTGTGCCGGCGTTTGCTCCACAGTGCGATCTCGCACTGAAACTGCTGTTGCACCGCTGTTGCACCGCCGTTTCACAGCATTGGACGGCAGTACTGCACACAGCCACCCGCGGTCTCAATTTCTGTGCAGTTCAAAAACTATTTCCGTGTGTAACGGCGGCCAAATTATGTACCACGTGTATCCACGTCGATTCCGCAGCCGTATATCGCCTGTTGCACTACCAGTTCGCTCCTAACAGCATCTGTACCCCGGAGATGACATTTCTTCCGTGCTCCAGCTGTGATCTGGCTGTGAAAGCCAGTGGGACCGGGCCTTACATTTGCATAAGCGGCTTACAATCTTGATATTTTGAGAGGACCACCTGCGAATCATATACAAGTCTGCCTTTCAACAGTAGACAACCCGTGTGCACTTGTAAGGACAGTTGTGAATAAGTGCACAAACTGATAAAGGCTGCACGCCACTTCTCAAAAAACCTCTGAAATTAGTAAGCATCCCACAGGGTTTGCTATCAGAATTTATCAGATCAACAATTCCATAGATAAATGAGCGCCTCCCAGCATGAAGGAGGATTCTGAACACTTTACAGTGAAGGATTTCTGGACAATATTTATCATAAATCTCACAAGTTTACAGTTAGCGTGTTGTTGTTCAGGTTTTTTTTTTCTTTATTGGTGAGAATTCCCTTTTAAACTTTCCTATTGAAAACATTTTTTTCTTTCCTTTGCCTTGACAACAAACTCTTCTGATGAATTAAATTAACAAAATTTCACAAACTCAAACAGAATTGTTCTGTTGCTGTGTATTTATAAAAGTTTCATCCTACATTTTAATATTTTTAGTTACAGCCGCTAAATCTGTTTTAATTTCTCGTCGTGCGTTGGCCAATCCTGGTAATAATGCACATGAAACCTGAGAATCCTGGTTGACTCTTAAAATCAGGTTCTAATCAAATCCTTACTTACAAGCTATAGGATGGTTTTGGTGGCCATGGAGACGCAGCGGTTCATTACTCGACGTGCACATCCAAGGTAGCAACCATGGTTTGTGAGAGCTGATCACTAGAGAACCTGTTGTCTCAGAGTTCTTAGACATTGTCTTTATCTCACAGAAACACTTACAAGTATTTAACATCAGACAATGTTTATCATTTAGATACCAGTTAGACCAGCATTCATTGCGGGTTGAGTGGGAAGACTATGAACTCAAGTTTATGCCCGATCCAGTAATTTTAATAAATTTGTTAAAAAAAGTCACGTATAATTTCTATTCTGTTATTCTTTTGTAGCAAAGGGGACTCTCTCCTTTCCATGGATGCGTCTTCATTTTGGACCTACCTGTCTGTCACTCCCCTAACTGCATCTTCCATCATTTTATTCTTCTCAGGCATTTCTTCTTCCCTGCTGTCCTTTAAAAGGCCCCATTGATTTAATGTGATGGACAGAGGAGATGAGAGGTACCGTTGCTCTGACAGCAGTAATACTCTTGCCTCCAATTGACCCGGTCCTCTGCTACCACAGTCAGTCCTGTTTATAGACAGCTGAGGCCATAAATCTAGTATACAAGAGGATTCGACATGAGTGCGAGCCGGGCAGACCGAAAGTAGCTGTGGGAAAGTGAGTGCACAACTGGGGTGTATCTGTGTCAACAAAAGGGGGGGAAAGATGTAAAAGGGATTATCCTATAGAAAGAAACAGTTTGATTTTTAAATATAATTAGGAAATAATCGTTGATGTTCAAGTGAAGCTTCTGTTCCAACCCTCGAGTTGTGTGTGTTCTTGTGCTGCTGTCTGCAGGTTGCCTCTTCTATATTCCTCCAAATTGTCAGCAGCTAATGAGAGTCAGATGATTGGAGCCAGCTGACATGGCGGTGCTCAGCAGCGGGGGCATCATTCAAAGACTTTTGCAACGTGAAGCGCATTTGGATGATTTGCCTGTTTTGAACCCAGCGCACCTTTTTGTTACCTCTATTGCAACCCATGGTGTGTGAGGAAGCACTTCCCACTAATGAGACCCGCTGCACGTTGCAGGAAGAAGCACAATTTAGTGGAGTCTTCTCGATTCATTTCGTCAGACATCTTTAAAATGCAAAATGGCCGTTTATTGGACTGTGCCTGCTATGTAAAGCTTTTAGGAAAATAAAGAAGTGCCTGTGCCGTATTGACTGGAGTTTGCTCTGCCCGGGTCAATGGACGATGGAGCATAATAAAATGAGTTTTGTGAGTCCACCCATGGGACCAATCAAAATGCTCATCCCTAATAATTTGGGGAGGCCGTAGTGCAGTGGGTAAATGATTGATAGCTGACCGGAAAATCACAGACTCGTTCCTGGCTGTGTGCTGATGTGTCCTTGGAGAAGACACCAAAGCCCACTAGATGGTTCTAGGGTGGTGCAAATGTTTAACAGTGGAATGAATGTGTGTCTGGACCATATGGCATAATTAAAACCTTCAAAACAGTCCGCCTTCTAATCTGGCGTGTGTGAATTGTGGTTGTGCTTACTGACCTCGAGTTCGGTGGTACACAGTGCTCTGTCTAAATGTTTTAGTACGACTATGAAGTTGTAGCTCTTCATCGATCGTTGGAGCGATGTCGGTACCGTAGTCAAGATCCTGGAGGAGTTATATCTACTATTCTTCGAATGTTTGTGAATGGCTTGAACATAGTTTGACTGTTTTGTTTTGATGAATGTGCCTCACAGTCAGAACAATAGGCTACTTTTAAATGACGGTCCAACAGTGGAAACATTCACCCGAATTGCCTGGTCCACTCTAAACCGGATTGTACTGTACCGCTCAGTGGATACGAGGCTTTAGTTTATGTTCCTCTCACAGGTCTGTCTACCCATTACTGACGGATGTACTCACAGTTGGAAGAAGCTTGGTGCAAAATGCTAAAGTGGTGTAAATCTTGTAAATCTTGCTCCAGGCTTTTTCCTCAACAGCTCTACTCTAATATATAAAAGACTTGGTGTCATAGAATTCCATACAAAGTGCAATTCTTTCCTTGTTTTAAAAAAGAAAAATCTGAGTCTCTGATTGAATTAACTTTTGACTCATGATCAGATGCTGCATGTTTTTCCATAGAGCCTTAAAAACAAAATAAAACTTGCGTAGCGACGTGCAAACAGTGTTTTAAATGCAGAAGCCCATATACATGAGTTGACATGGACTTTTTTTATCAAAAGTAGTCGCTCAAACGTGCGTTTCCGAGCCCAGTGTGAACGTAGCCTAACATATTTTTGGGCCTTCTACGAACGTAGTAACATGCTATATAAGTTTACACCAACTACCATTTAATTTGAGGTCTAACAAACTCTAAACAGCAGATTTGACAAGAACACAAATGCGGAAATATTTCCTAAAACAAATGGAAATGTCCCGTTTCAAACCTTCCCCCAGTGGCCAAATAAAGAACTGCAGCTTTTGATACTTTGTAGTTTGCATCCAACTTAAGAATTGAAGGTAAAGCATAAAAGAAAGAAAGCAACATAAAAGAAAGAAAAACAAATGAAATGCCCCGACGACTCGAAAACTCTCACAAAGGCCTCTATTTCATGTGATCTAGGATTTATTTACAGAAAAGCCACTAATTAGACTAAAATAACCAAATTACAAGAACCAAAGCCTGCACGAGTAAAGAAGGAAGCTAAGCTCTGTTGCTCCCAGCTGTTCTGACAGAAGAGGCTCGGTATTTGAACGCTGCCCTGGAGATCCTCGCCCAATCGGGTGCTCTGGACAATTAGGCACTAATCTGCAAGCAAAGATGGAGGAAGAAAAGAAAGACAGACAGAAAACCTTCCACTCCAGCACAAAACATAAAAGAAAAAAATACCCAAAAAAATAGAATTACAGCAGGAGAAAAACTTTAAAATGTACTGAAACTTTTTATGTTTTTCTGTTTGTTTTAAATTTTTATAAAAATGTAATATTAATGACTATATTGTGATACTTGTGGCAACACAGTCAGTCCAACTGGGGAATTGTTTGGATCAATACATTATGCTGGTCACATCCACAAGCGCTGGTTTGGACTTAAAGATCAACAAAATTAGATCATTTACCAGCTGCTAGACGGATCCCAAATCCTCAGTTTGGTCCTTATGAAGGCATAACTCTGCGTAAGGGTCTGTTTTGTAAAACCCAAAAGACTAAGGAACCAGAAGGAAAGTCAAAATGTTTATTAAATCTCGAGCGGGTCCTGGAGGAGAGCCAGCTGTCGGCAGGATTCAAGTGAGAAGTTCCCCCACCACAGAGTGCAGCACAGCCACCGTTGGACCAAACAGAGGTTTTAATGTTAAGAAGAGAATAAAATGACAGAATATTGTCTTGATCAGGTGTTTTACTCCTCTTTTTTCTAGGCGTAGTGCCAGGAAGAACAAAAGTGCAGGTAAATCTTGTAATCTTGGCAGCCTGGGGACTTTCTTCGGCTCTTCTTCAGCTTTAATAAAAAAAATCCTTGTTCCTAAATTGTCTCCTTTTTCTAGAATCACAGTGGGTATGGACAAAAATCTTGATTTTTGCATAGATTATTTACCCAGCAAGTAAGAACGTCAGTTTGAAGAATATGCCAAGAAACACGCTAAGAATAAAATAATATTTTTGGTAAGGAGTCCCATGTGGTCCAATTCACAGAAATGGATCTCATTCTTGGGTCACTAACTGTTGATGTGGTCAGTAATGAAAAAGGGTTTTGCAGGCGTGGACTTGAATTCCTGGTGATTGTAGCATGGCGGTATGAAGGACTGATGGAGGAGTGTCTCTTCTGTGGAGTTTAAAGCACTTTATGCCCATTAATGACATGACTTGCTCCTATAAAGTTACCTCAGACCCTCAGCAACAATTTAATCCAACTCACCAAACAGGAAAGACAAATCTTTAACTCATTTACTGTGTAAAATAAAAAAAGAAGAATAAAAAAAATCCTCCTCTGACCAATCTCTACAGTTCTTTCATTTTTCCTTTTTTTTTCATTTTTAATTAAATTGTTTTAGAGTTCAGTGAAACGCCTCATCCCTCTGACATACTACACTCCCCGTTGATGACAGAAGAGCCAAGAGTTCATCTACAAAGAGATTCACTGACAGCTGAGACAAACTATTATATCCATAACTTTAACTAACTGATTATTAATTTCATTCATTCGGAGTTTCCTCAAACATAGATGCAGATTCTAAAAAGGAAAAGAGTCTGCGGGTCTTTAGTGGAATCCCAACAGCACTTTTTTAAGTCAAGGCCCGGGGGCCGGATCCGGCCCTCCTGGTAATTATATCTGGCCCCCCAGATAACAGGATATATTTTATGGAGATTAAAATCTTTTGAGATATTTATAAATGTAATTTTTCAATATAAAATGAAGTAAAAGTAAATAAATGTGAGTGTTTTTTTTCTTTTAACATTTAGTTTACTTCTGACTTATTTAATTTTGACAAAATATCTTTTTATGGAGAGTGAAATATTGAAAGTTATTTGAGTTTTAAGTTGATTTACTCTGGAATAATATTCCTGTCTGTTTTTATTAATATTTGCGACTTAAAAAGTTCATAAAGTTTTAAAATTTTAGTTTTACCTAAGGTGTGTTTTGGATTTTGGCCGCGGTGTGCGGTTGAGGTTGAGACCCCTGACCTACACCTCAGGTTGACCATTGTTTTAGATCAGGGATGTCAGAAGTCACTAGGGCTTTCCCTTAAAAAAACAAGGTCAGACATCTCGACAGCTTCAAATACCCCAACAATTGGAGCGATAGGGAGGAGCCAGAGTGATAGGGAAGCTAGTTTTATTCGGTAATGGCCATGATTTTTTTTGTCTCCTTTCAAAAAAAGAAAAGAAAAACTCAAAACATAAATATGTTTCTGCTAGGTTGAAACTTACTGCTGTGCAAACGATTTAATGAGCTAATAACAAACCAGCATCACATGTTGCTGGACCGCACCTGAACACCACCCTGAATTCATCTATTTTTTCCTCTTTCATCTCATAGTCCACCAGCAGTTTCTATAGTTTTCCACCGGACACACCTCTCACACCCACACACAAATAAATCCCTCACATTTTGTCACATCGTATTAATCAAAGGTTTGGTTTTAAATAGAATTGTACTCACCATCAAGGCTTCCCTCCACAGACATTCAAACCAGAGCAGTGTACACATCATCATGAACATCCATTTACAACAGGAAACAGGAAGTGATTTCACATTCAAAATTCCTAAGGTTTTTTCTCTTTCAGTCTAAAGTATTTATGGTTTTAACTCAAAAGTTCAAATTCTGTTCGGAATATATCTAATTTGTAATTTACGTTTCAGAATTTTTTTGAGTTGTAAGGAGAGATTTGTTTGATTATTGGCCTGTGGGAGGGGCTGTGGTTGCAGTGGTGGCAGCAAGCTCTCCCAGAAACAGTTGGAGTTTTGTTTTTGTTTGGGAGCATAAAATCCTTTTTTTTTAATATTCTAAATTTCTGGCATGGTCATCCTATTTTTGAGTGTCTTTATTCTTCACGATTAAGAAGTATCCCGTCACACTGGTCAATAGCTGTAAGCAAATATAATAAGTTAATCATCAGCACATTTCATTTCAACTGGGATGTTCTAACTAGAGTGGTAATAATCACATTGTTGAAAGACCCACTTTAATGAAATTGGCATTATTAACATGCTCTTGTAGAATAGTTCTCATGATGGAGGACATATATGAAATAATTTAAGATTAAAGTTGAATTTATGACTATTACTTTATTTAAATCATGATGATCAGAAGCAGATAAAACCTTGCAGTTTGAAAAAGCTCAGGTTTGTGACAAAGTCTCTCTGCTCCACTACAATTCTGATGGATCAACTTGAAGATAAGTAGATCCATTAATGTCTTCATTTTACTTGTCTGAGTTGGAATCTGGCTGGACAGATAGCTGGATAGCTTTGATGTTGCTATGCTAATGTTAGCTTGGGGCTGTGAGAAGCTGTAAGCTAGCAGCAGGAGAGTGTAAACACAGGAATGCTGGAATATTGTTGTAGGGTTGCTTCCACCCAAAACCAAGAGGTGAATTTCTAATGAGCTCATGCTGCTCTGCAGAAAATATGTCTTAAAAAATGACACAGAATTTTTAGTTTTCCTAAAAACTAATATTAAACAGATAAAGTGAGTGGGATTCTTCCCAGGCAGAAAGTTATGGAAAAATAGCGTCTTCAAATTCAGACGTCACTCCCACCCAATGACGTCATCTGTAGTGCTCGAAGATACATAACATCGGTTTTAATACTTTAAAATAGTCATAGTAAAACAAAAAGTAATTCAGAGCTCACACACATGAAGAAATGTGCTTTTCCTCCTCTGCACAGTGCAACGCGGTTTACCTACATGGCAGAGGTCTCTGTATCCCTCCGCCGTGGGGGCTCACCCTTAAAAGAACTATTTCAGACAACCCTACCCCTTCAAATGCCCCTACAATTGGAGGGGTAGGGAGAAGCTGTAGGCGTAGAGCAGGAGTCTACAACCTGCTACTCCAGAGCTACGCTGGCTCTTCTACCCCTCCATTGTGGCTCTCTGGTTAAAGACAAATACAAAGATTTTAGTTTAAAAAGTCACAGTGAAGTAAAGTTTTTAAAAAAGTCAAATAAATTATCACTCTGTGTGCATCCAAAGCACAGTAGCCATAGTGATTCGATAATAGATGTAAACATTTTGACAAATTCCAGTTTTTTAATGTGCCTCATGGTTAAAAAAAAATGCAGTTAATTAGCTCTGTTTTAATTATAGAAAGTTAGATTTACGAGTTTCAGCTACGAAGGACCACAAACGTTTATTTTTTTTCTTTTATTGCGGACATTACAATACCTACCACTAGATTTGCTTCATCAAAATGATTCTACGTGACACAGGAAGTCTTTTATTTTGAAAGGAGGTTTAGTAAACTTCTGTTAAAAATGTCATATTGGGAAAAAATATATATTTTTGTATTTTTATGTATTTATATTTCTCATTAAAATAACAACATAAATATCAATTCTTATTTTTCTAAAGGATGTGTGACTCCTACTGGGTTGTGGTCAGAAAGAAATCGCCCCTAATGGCTCTTTGAGTGTTAAAAGTCGCAGGTCCCTGCCGTAGGGGAAGAATTAGGATTCTGCCTTTAAGAAAATTATTTCATATTGAGCTGATCAGAGATATTTTAGCTCAATTGCTCTGATTCCTCAAAGGTAATCAAGTCTCTGTCGTCGACTTATGTTTTGATTTTGATCTCTAAAGTCTGATCTAAATGCAAAAGCAGAAAATAAAGATACGATAGCTGCAAGAAATATTTGTTTATGGTGAAGCTTCGAGGTGAAAAAAAAATTAATGAAGAGCAAGTTCTTTCTTTTCTGTCTCAAACTTGTTTTAAATCCTGATTTTGTTAAGAGTTTTTTTTTTTAATGAAAAGCTAAGAAATTCTAAACATCACAAATTTAAAAATGCTTTTTTTCCCCTAAACTTTCAGTGCGCTCATTATTCACTCCGAACACACCGCTCCGACTGTTTCCATGCGATGCTGCAGACATTCTTACACAATCCCGACTACTTTCCATCTTCCGCAGGGAAGGTCAGACCCGAACGCTTTCAAAAGCGAATTTGTATTCATCACATCTCCATTCAGACCAAACAAACAAACAAACGGACAGCCAGCAGTGATGCGTTATCGCTCTGCAGGTAGTCCGCCCATGAAGCCCGCCTCTTACTAGAATCGGATTGTGCGAGTACGACTGTGACATTTGTATTCTCGGCCTCATCGTTCCAGCTTGATGAGACTTCCCAGCTGACGTTGGCCGCTTCTCTCCTCTGGAACGCAGGCTTCAGGCGTGCCAGTTGTGATCTTCTTCATCCTCTGAGTGGTTTGTTGCTGGTATTTGAATAGAGGAGGGTGTGTGTGTGTGTGAACAGATTCTCCCGAGACAAAGAGGAATGTGCCTTCGAGGAGCACAACAATCGAAACGGAAAAGAGATCAGGAGGAGAAAGAGACACGAAAAAAGACGGATGGAGGACTGAAGGGAAAAGGAGGATCTGAGAGAACAGAGGAGGCGGGGAGAAGTTTTAGCTCCAGAAAATGCAAGTTAAACCGTCTCTATGAGTCAGGCTTCCTACTGTAGACGCAAGGACAAAACCTCCTTCATAAACATCAACACAGAGGAGCCTCGCCAGACTTTTGCTCAACTTCATTCTGTAGCGTCTGCCGGCTCACACCTTCAATTTTCAGTCAAGTTTGAGCACAAAACTCTAGAAATTTAACTTTTTATTTGGCAATATGTAAATAAAAACATCTCTGTACAAAGTTTAATCCTGAAGATGATTAAATCTTCTTATAAGTGCTTCAGCTTCACAGAATTATAAAAAAAAAATCAGTAGCAAATGAGGCAAAAGTTGCTTTTTCTGCACACATAAACAAGGCACCTCATCATAATTCTTCCTCTTTAGTCTATAAAAGAAAAATAACGAGATTTTTTGTTGTGAAAATCATTATTCGATGGTGCTTCTTCCACATTTTCCGTTTTTCTCAAGCTTTTCTCATAATTAAAGCAATCCTTCATCTGGTAGAAGTACTTCATTCATCCAGGTCCAGCTTCGTGTCGAGTGTGAGGACGTCGGACCCTCCGTTCGTTTGTCACGGGCACCAGCTGGTGAGGGGATACAGCATGCAGTGAACGGTTTTAAACCTGCAGGAGACAAGAAACGGGACAGGTTCAGGTCCGAATCTGTGACGACGTCTGAAATAAATCAATCAAAAAGAGTTTCAATGTTGTTGTTTTTGCAGTTTACACACACATTCGGATAAAAATGTTTTGTGGCTTTTTTCTCGTGATTTAGGACATATACAGTGAAAACTAAGCTGAAGAATGCATTTGAGTACTTTTTTAATTTAAATTGTTGGAATCAGGAGCAGACGAAAAACGCAGATCATGTTTGTTACATAGAAAATATAATGTAACAAGCGCCATTCCAATGCATCCACTTGCAGACAAATAGACCCATTTACGTCTTTATTTTCCTTGTCTGAGCTGGGATCTGGCTCAAAACTGCACGTCTGGATAGCTCTGATTTTGCTCGCCGGTTTTGTTGCACTGGTATTGTTAGGCTGGGGGTAGGAGGGCGTAGTAGCGAGAGAGAGCAACAGAGAGGGAAAGAGGGGCGGGGCTGCTCCAGAGGCACATTTTTAATGAACTCCAGCCACTCTGCAGAAACTATGTTCTAGAAAACGTTACAGGTTTTATGGTTTTAGATAAAAACGACATAAATATAATGAAAAAACTACAGCGAATGATTTAAAATAGATCAAAAGATGGTCGAAATGTCAAAGTAATGAGCAAATGACAGGAACAAGGACATGAAAACATGTCAGCTTCAACTTCTGGACTTGATCCAAATTGGAAGTCTGTTCCAGTGGACAGACTGTTCCATCGTAATAAAGGCTGCAAAATAACATCAAATGAAGATTGAAACTATGGTACCAAACCGTCAACTCACTTTCTCTTCATTCAAAAAAACTGAAGTTTTCAAGTATTACTTGAAAACATTTTTTTGTGCTTTGCTAATGTGCTCCATTATATGTTACATTGTCTTTTCAGTATTTTGGGAAGATCCTTCTCTCAGAAGAATACTCACCGCAAATTCATTTTTAAAGTTTTTCCTTAAAAAAAGTAAAAATAGGGAGAAAATGAGGCATGCTGAAGTGCTGACGCACATGTGAACATCATGGAAGCAAAAGCAGCACAACCTGACAGAAAAAGGTTTTCTCCAATCATCTTGATTTAGAACTAGTTTTGCTGGAATCATATTTCAAAAATTACAGTTTTGGGGGGTTTTGTCAACATAAAAACTTTGTTTCTTTTATCTCAGTATACAAAGTAAAAAAAATATATATATCAGTTCTTATTTTATTTTATTTTCTCTAGCTGCATTAAACATGTATCAAGCTTGAATTCAGATACCTACAAGGGATTAGTCTTATAGACTACGGTCAAATATCCCACAATACCACAGTGAGGAGACCTAAATCGATCTAAACATAAACAGCAGCATGTGTAATCGGGAGGCGGTTGTTGCCTATTTTCCACTCCGTACAGAAGCTGAGGCGGTTTTAAGAAAAAAAAAGTCATATTTTACAGCGACTGGACGAGTTTTCTCTAAAAGTTGACATAGGTCAGTGGCCGCCCAGCCACATTTCAAGGTTGTGTGGTAGCAGTCCGGTGAGAGACAGGGAGGGCGTATTACTAAAATTCAGTTCCTCATTGTCAGGTAGTGGTGGAGGAGACCAGGCTTGGTGATAAAGTAACCAAAACATGACAAAAACCCATGGAGACAGAAAATGGCAGAACACAGGAGATGACCTGAGGATGAGGAACTGAAACCAGACACTTAAATCCACTGAGGTTGATTCACTAAATGAAGACAGCTGTGGATGATGAACCTGAACATGGTGAGACTGACAGAGAAAACAGAACATGACAAAACCTAAACACAAAAATACCACTTTGGGGTTCTTTATACTGAAGATTGAACAGTTTAATACACTTAAAAGCTCCAAAAGTTGATTTTTTTATTGGTATGGCCTCTTTAAATAAGTCCTAAAAAACATTAGGGACTGTTGTTTTATTTCACATCATGCTCGTTTTATAATTCCATATTTCATTTTCAAAACAGAACAATGATTAGATGCATTTTATGGAGTTTTTGCATCCTGTAAAGCCTCGTCTCTGCTCACTTCATCCTCTGAGTGTGAAGCAGAACTTTGTTCTAGGGTTTCCTGGAAACCTCTTCATCAGGTTGCTCTAAAGAGCACTTTGGGTTGCACTTCCCTGCAGGTGCAGTACAGATGGAGCCTGTTTAACTGCAGAGTGTTAATGTAGACATTATGTTATCTGCATCTTTATTCTGTCCTTTCAGCATTCAGTGGCATGCGCTCACATTAAAATGATAGACAGCAAAGCAGCCTAAACCAGTGCAGCAGGATCCTCTAATGAAGATGTCATATAGATTCAAACACGAAGATGCTTTATTGGTCTTAAGAAGGTTTTTGTTCTTGTTTGTTACTGAACAACAGAGCCTCTAAAGACCTGTTTCCACTTCTGCAATAAAACTGAAAAACAGCATTTTGTCACATTAAAACTGGAACAAAGTCAGAATACTTTTTGCTCTAAATACGCGTTTTCAGGTGTAGATTTTAGATAAACATCTCTGTCCATTCATCTTAGCTTGCAT